>NC_056741.1:1739583390-1739859066 GCF_019279795.1 Protopterus annectens | reverse complement strand
ACGATTTTAAAAATAAGTGCAAACAGGAAATTCAGTAAACAACTCTAGGTTGTGCTCTAAATACAGTTACTAATGCAGAAATCAAATTTAACAAGCCAGAAAATGCTCAAAATAGGCGGCTATGCAGAAAAACTTAGCAAATAAACAGAGGAAAAATACTTAAAGTCTCAAAAGTGGCTCCTTTCTTCTCAGCGTTTTCTCCTCTTGGTGGGTGCTTCACCAACATCCAACAAGCCTGAAAAGATGCCAAAACCACGAGGCAACCAGGTTTTAAGAGAGGAAGATGAAGGAGTTTTGGAATTGACCCAGAATGGCCAATAAAACTACAGTTTCAAGTCAGTAACCACTCCCACAGGGGCTGGCAGGCTGCTCAATGTTTTTCACTGCCACTGATCAACAGAGAGACTTTCCGTTAGCCCAAGCAAAAAATGGCCTCACAGAAACTTACAAACAGTTCAAGAACAGCAAGCCTGTAACTGAACTTTTTTAAATCTCAGAAAAGTGGGAAAAAAGCAAGATTTTTTTTTTTTTTCAGAGATAGCAGAGGTTAACAAGTATCACCAAGTTATAACAGTGCAGTAAATGACCCCACACAAGAGTGCTAGGCCAAAGACAGATAAAATGCAAGTTTTGAGAAAAAAAATGATTTTAAAAATAAGTGCAAACAGGAAATTCAGTAAACAGCTCTAGGTTGTGCTCTAAATACAGTTACTAATGCAGAAATCAAATGTAACAAGCCAGAAAATGCTCAAAATAGCCGGCTATGCAGAAAAACTTAGCAAATAAACAGAGGAAAAATACTTAAAAGTCTCAAAAGTGGCTCCTTTCCTCTCAGCGTTTTCTCCTCTTGGGGGGGTGCTTCACCAATAGCCAAGAAGCCTGAAAAGATGCCAAAACCACGAGGCAACCAGGTTTTAAGAGAGGAAGATGAAGGAGTTTTGGAATTGACCCAGAATGGCCAATAAAACTATAGTTTCAAGTCAGTAACCACTCCCACAGGGGCAGGCAGGCTGCTCAATGTTTTTCACTTCCACTGATCAACAGAGAGACTTTCCTTTAGCCCAAGCAAAACATGGCCTCACAGAAACTTACAAACAGTTCAAGAACAGCAAGCCTGTAACTGAACTTTTTTAAATCTCAGAAAAGTGGGAAAAAAGCAAGATTTTTTTTTTTTTGTTTTTTCAGAGATAGCAGAGGTTAACAAGTATCAACAAGTTATAACAGTGCAGTAAATGACCCCACACAAGAGTGCTAGGCCAAAGACAGATAAAATGCAAGTTTTGAGAAAAAACGATTTTAAAAATAAGTGCAAACAGGAAATTCAGTAAACAACTCTAGGTTGTGCTCTAAATACAGTTACTAATGCAGAAATCAAATTTAACAAGCCAGAAAATGCTCAAAATAGGCGGCTATGCAGAAAAACTTAGCAAATAAACAGAGGAAAAATACTTAAAGTCTCAAAAGTGGCTCCTTTCTTCTCTCAGCGTTTTCTCCTCTTGGTGGGTGCTTCACCAACATCCAACAAGCCTGAAAAGATGCCAAAACCACGAGGCAACCAGGTTTTAAGAGAGGAAGATGAAGGAGTTTTGGAATTGACCCAGAATGGCCAATAAAACTACAGTTTCAAGTCAGTAACCACTCCCACAGGGGCTGGCAGGCTGCTCAATGTTTTTCACTGCCACTGATCAACAGAGAGACTTTCCGTTAGCCCAAGCAAAACATGGCCTCACAGAAACTTACAAACAGTTCAAGAGCAGCAAGCCTGTAATTGAACTTTTTTAAATCTCAGAAAAGTGGGAAAAAAGCAAGATTTTTTTTTTTTCAGAGATAGCAGAGGTTAACAAGTATCAACAAGTTATAACAGTGCAGTAAATGACCCCACACAAGAGTGCTAGGCCAAAGACAGATAAAATGCAAGTTTTGAGAAAAAAACGATTTTAAAAATAAGTGCAAACAGGAAATTCAGTAAACAGCTCTAGGTTGTGCTCTAAATACAGTTACTAATGCAGAAATCAAATTTAACAAGCCAGAAAATGCTCAAAATAGCCGGCTATGCAGAAAAACTTAGCAAATAAACAGAGGAAAAATACTTAAAGTCTCAAAAGTGGCTCCTTTCCTCTCAGCGTTTTCTCCTCTTGGGGGGGTGCTTCACCAACAGCCAAGAAGCCTGAAAAGACGCCAAAACCATGAGGCAGCCAGGTTTTAAGAGAGGAAGATGAAGGAGTTTTGGAATTGACCCAGAATGGCCAATAAAACTATAGTTTCAAGTCAGTAACCACTCCCACAGGGGCAGGCAGGCTGCTCAATGTTTTTCACTGCCACTGATCAACAGAGAGACTTTCCTTTAGCCCAAGCAAAAAATGGCCTCACAGAAACTTACAAACAGTTCAAAAACAGCAAGCCTGTAACTGAACTTTTTTAAATCTCAGAAAAGTGGGAAAAAAGCAAGATTTTTTTTGTTTTTTTTTGTTTTTTCAGAGATAGCAGAGGTTAACAAGTATCAACAAGTTATAACAGTGCAGTAAATGACCCCACACAAGAGTGCTAGGCCAAAGACAGATAAAATGCAAGTTTTGAGAAAAAATGATTTTAAAAATAAGTGCAAACAGGAAATTCAGTAAACAGCTCTAGGTTGTGCTCTAAATACAGTTACTAATGCAGAAATCAAATTTAACAAGCCAGAAAATGCTCAAAATAGCCGGCTATGCAGAAAAACTTAGCAAATAAACAGAGGAAAAATACTTAAAGTCTCAAAAGTGGCTCCTTTCCTCTCAGCGTTTTCTCCTCTTGGGGGGGTGCTTCACCAACAGCCAAGAAGCCTGAAAAGATGCCAAAACCATGAGGCAACCAGGTTTTAAGAGAGGAAGATGAAGGAGTTTTGGAATTGACCCAGAATGGCCAATAAAACTATAGTTTCAAGTCAGTAACCACTCCCACAGGGGCAGGCAGGCTGCTCAATGTTTTTCACTGCCACTGATCAACAGAGAGACTTTCCTTTAGCCCAAGCAAAAAATGGCCTCACAGAAACTTACAAACAGTTCAAGAACAGCAAGCCTGTAACTGAACTTTTTTAAATCTCAGAAAAGTGGGAAAAAAGCAAGATTTTTTTTTTTTTTGTTTTTTCAGAGATAGCAGAGGTTAACAAGTATCAACAAGTTATAACAGTGCAGTAAATGACCCCACACAAGAGTGCTAGGCCAAAGACAGATAAAATGCAAGTTTTGAGAAAAAAACGATTTTAAAAATAAGTGCAAACAGGAAATTCAGTAAACAACTCTAGGTTGTGCTCTAAATACAGTTACTAATGCAGAAATCAAATTTAACAAGCCAGAAAATGCTCAAAATAGGCGGCTATGCAGAAAAACTTAGCAAATAAACAGAGGAAAAATACTTAAAGTCTCAAAAGTGGCTCCTTTCTTCTCTCAGCGTTTTCTCCTCTTGGTGGGTGCTTCACCAACATCCAACAAGCCTGAAAAGATGCCAAAACCACGAGGCAACCAGGTTTTAAGAGAGGAAGATGAAGGAGTTTTGGAATTGACCCAGAATGGCCAATAAAACTACAGTTTCAAGTCAGTAACCACTCCCACAGGGGCTGGCAGGCTGCTCAATGTTTTTCACTGCCACTGATCAACAGAGAGACTTTCCGTTAGCCCAAGCAAAAAATGGCCTCACAGAAACTTACAAACAGTTCAAGAACAGCAAGCCTGTAATTGAACTTTTTTAAATCTCAGAAAAGTGGGAAAAAGGTAAGATTTTTTTTCGTTATTTTGTTTTTTCAGAGATAGCAGAGGTTAACAAGTATCAACAAGTTATAACAGTGCAGTAAATGACCCCACACAAGAGTGCTAGGCCAAAGACAGATAAAATGCAAGTTTTGAGAAAAAACGATTTTAAAAATAAGTGCAAACAGGAAATTCAGTAAACAGCTCTAGGTTGTGCTCTAAATACAGTTACTAATGCAGAAATCAAATTTAACAAGCCAGAAAATGCTCAAAATAGCCGGCTATGCAGAAAAACTTAGCAAATAAACAGAGGAAAAATACTTAAAGTCTCAAAAGTGGCTCCTTTCCTCTCAGCGTTTTCTCCTCTTGGGGGGGTGCTTCACCAACAGCCAAGAAGCCTGAAAAGACGCCAAAACCATGAGGCAGCCAGGTTTTAAGAGAGGAAGATGAAGGAGTTTTGGAATTGACCCAGAATGGCCAATAAAACTATAGTTTCAAGTCAGTAACCACTCCCACAGGGGCAGGCAGGCTGCTCAATGTTTTTCACTGCCACTGATCAACAGAGAGACTTTCCTTTAGCCCAAGCAAAAAATGGCCTCACAGAAACTTACAAACAGTTCAAAAACAGCAAGCCTGTAACTGAACTTTTTTAAATCTCAGAAAAGTGGGAAAAAAGCAAGATTTTTTTTTTGTTTGTTTTTTCAGAGATAGCAGAGGTTAACAAGTATCAACAAGTTATAACAGTGCAGTAAATGACCCCACACAAGAGTGCTAGGCCAAAGACAGATAAAATGCAAGTTTTGAGAAAAAAATGATTTTAAAAATAAGTGCAAACAGGAAATTCAGTAAACAGCTCTAGGTTGTGCTCTAAATACAGTTACTAATGCAGAAATCAAATTTAACAAGCCAGAAAATGCTCAAAATAGCTGGCTATGCAGAAAAACTTAGCAAATAAACAGAGGAAAAATACTTAAAGTCTCAAAAGTGGCTCCTTTCCTCTCAGCGTTTTCTCCTCTTGGGGGGGTGCTTCACCAATAGCCAAGAAGCCTGAAAAGATGCCAAAACCACGAGGCAACCAGGTTTTAAGAGAGGAAGATGAAGGAGTTTTGGAATTGACCCAGAATGGCCAATAAAACTATAGTTTCAAGTCAGTAACCACTCCCACAGGGGCAGGCAGGCTGCTCAATGTTTTTCACTGCCACTGATCAACAGAGAGACTTTCCTTTAGCCCAAGCAAAACATGGCCTCACAGAAACTTACAAACAGTTCAAGAACAGCAAGCCTGTAACTGAACTTTTTTAAATCTCAGAAAAGTGGGAAAAAAGCAAGATTTTTTTTGTTTTTTCAGAGATAGCAGAGGTTAACAAGTATCAACAAGTTATAACAGTGCAGTAAATGACCCCACACAAGAGTGCTAGGCCAAAGACAGATAAAATGCAAGTTTTGAGAAAAAACGATTTTAAAAATAAGTGCAAACAGGAAATTCAGTAAACAACTCTAGGTTGTGCTCTAAATACAGTTACTAATGCAGAAATCAAATTTAACAAGCCAGAAAATGCTCAAAATAGCCGGCTATGCAGAAAAACTTAGCAAATAAACAGAGGAAAAATACTTAAAGTCTCAAAAGTGGCTCCTTTCTTCTCTCAGCGTTTTCTCCTCTTGGTGGGTGCTTCACCAACATCCAACAAGCCTGAAAAGATGCCAAAACCACGAGGCAACCAGGTTTTAAGAGAGGAAGATGAAGGAGTTTTGGAATTGACCCAGAATGGCCAATAAAACTACAGTTTCAAGTCAGTAACCACTCCCACAGGGGCTGGCAGGCTGCTCAATGTTTTTCACTGCCACTGATCAACAGAGAGACTTTCCGTTAGCCCAAGCAAAAATGGCCTCACAGAAACTTACAAACAGTTCAAGAACAGCAAGCCTGTAATTGAACTTTTTTAAATCTCAGAAAAGTGGGAAAAAGGTAAGATTTTTTTTTTGTTTTTTCAGAGATAGCAGAGGTTAACAAGTATCAACAAGTTATAACAGTGCAGTAAATGACCCCACACAAGAGTGCTAGGCCAAAGACAGATAAAATGCAAGTTTTGAGAAAAAAACGATTTTAAAAATAAGTGCAAACAGGAAATTCAGTAAACAGCTCTAGGTTGTGCTCTAAATACAGTTACTAATGCAGAAATCAAATTTAACAAGCCAGAAAATGCTCAAAATAGCCGGCTATGCAGAAAAACTTAGCAAATAAACAGAGGAAAAATACTTAAAGTCTCAAAAGTGGCTCCTTTCCTCTCAGCGTTTTCTCCTCTTGGGGGGGGGTGCTTCACCAACAGCCAAGAAGCCTGAAAAGACGCCAAAACCATGAGGCAGCCAGGTTTTAAGAGAGGAAGATGAAGGAGTTTTGGAATTGACCCAGAATGGCCAATAAAACTATAGTTTCAAGTCAGTAACCACTCCCACAGGGGCAGGCAGGCTGCTCAATGTTTTTCACTGCCACTGATCAACAGAGAGACTTTCCTTTAGCCCAAGCAAAAAATGGCCTCACAGAAACTTACAAACAGTTCAAGAACAGCAAGCCTGTAACTGAACTTTTTTAAATCTCAGAAAAGTGGGAAAAAGCAAGATTTTTTTTTTTTTTTCAGAGATAGCAGAGGTTAACAAGTATCAACAAGTTATAACAGTGCAGTAAATGACCCCACACAAGAGTGCTAGGCCAAAGACAGATAAAATGCAAGTTTTGAGAAAAAAACGATTTTAAAAATAAGTGCAAACAGGAAATTCAGTAAACAGCTCTAGGTTGTGCTCTAAATACAGTTACTAATGCAGAAATCAAATTTAACAAGCCAGAAAATGCTCAAAATAGCCGGCTATGCAGAAAAACTTAGCAAATAAACAGAGGAAAAATACTTAAAAGTCTCAAAAGTGGCTCCTTTCCTCTCAGCGTTTTCTCCTCTTGGGGGGGTGCTTCACCAATAGCCAAGAAGCCTGAAAAGATGCCAAAACCACGAGGCAACCAGGTTTTAAGAGAGGAAGATGAAGGAGTTTTGGAATTGACCCAGAATGGCCAATAAAACTATAGTTTCAAGTCAGTAACCACTCCCACAGGGGCAGGCAGGCTGCTCAATGTTTTTCACTGCCACTGATCAACAGAGAGACTTTCCTTTAGCCCAAGCAAAACATGGCCTCACAGAAACTTACAAACAGTTCAAGAACAGCAAGCCTGTAACTGAACTTTTTTAAATCTCAGAAAAGTGGGAAAAAAGCAAGATTTTTTTTTTTTTTTTTTCAGAGATAGCAGAGGTTAACAAGTATCAACAAGTTATAACAGTGCAGTAAATGACCCCACACAAGAGTGCTAGGCCAAAGACAGATAAAATGCAAGTTTTGAGAAAAAACGATTTTAAAAATAAGTGCAAACAGGAAATTCAGTAAACAACTCTAGGTTGTGCTCTAAATACAGTTACTAATGCAGAAATCAAATTTAACAAGCCAGAAAATGCTCAAAATAGCCGGCTATGCAGAAAAACTTAGCAAATAAACAGAGGAAAAATACTTAAAGTCTCAAAAGTGGCTCCTTTCTTCTCTCAGCGTTTTCTCCTCTTGGTGGGTGCTTCACCAACATCCAACAAGCCTGAAAAGATGCCAAAACCACGAGGCAACCAGGTTTTAAGAGAGGAAGATGAAGGAGTTTTGGAATTGACCCAGAATGGCCAATAAAACTATAGTTTCAAGTCAGTAACCACTCCCACAGGGGCAGGCAGGCTGCTCAATGTTTTTCACTGCCACTGATCAACAGAGAGACTTTCCTTTAGCCCAAGCAAAACATGGCCTCACAGAAACTTACAAACAGTTCAAGAACAGCAAGCCTGTAACTGAACTTTTTTAAATCTCAGAAAAGTGGGAAAAAGGCAAGATTTTTTTGTTTTTTGTTTTTTCAGAGATAGCAGAGGTTAACAAGTATCAACAAGTTATAACAGTGCAGTAAATGACCCCACACAAGAGTGCTAGGCCAAAGACAGATAAAATGCAAGTTTTGAGATGAAAAACGATTTTAAAAATAAGTGCAAACAGGAAATTCAGTAAACAGCTCTAGGTTGTGCTCTAAATACAGTTACTAATGCAGAAATCAAATTTAACAAGCCAGAAAATGCTCAAAATAGCCGGCTATGCAGAAAAACTTAGCAAATAAACAGAGGAAAAATACTTAAAGTCTCAAAAGTGGCTCCTTTCTTCTCTCAGCGTTTTCTCCTCTTGGTGGGTGCTTCACCAACAGCCAACAAGCCTGAAAAGATGCCAAAACCATGAGGCAACCAGGTTTTAAGAGAGGAAGATGAAGGAGTTTTGGAATTGACCCAGAATGGCCAATAAAACTATAGTTTCAAGTCAGTAACCACTCCCACAGGGCAGGCAGGCTGCTCAATGTTTGTCACTGCCACTGATCAACAGAGAGACTTTCCTTTAGCCCAAGCAAAAAATGGCCTCACAGAAACTTACAAACAGTTCAAGAACAGCAAGCCTGTAACTGAACTTTTTTAAATCTCAGAAAAGTGGGAAAAAAGCAAGATTTTTTTTTTTTTTGTTTTTTCAGAGATAGCAGAGGTTAACAAGTATCAACAAGTTATAACAGTGCAGTAAATGACCCCACACAAGAGTGCTAGGCCAAAGACAGATAAAATGCAAGTTTTGAGAAAAAAACGATTTTAAAAATAAGTGCAAACAGGAAATTCAGTAAACAGCTCTAGGTTGTGCTCTAAATACAGTTACTAATGCAGAAATCAAATTTAACAAGCCAGAAAATGCTCAAAATAGCCGGCTATGCAGAAAAACTTAGCAAATAAACAGAGGAAAAATACTTAAAGTCTCAAAAGTGGCTCCTTTCCTCTCAGCGTTTTCTCCTCTTGGGGGGGGGGTGCTTCACCAACAGCCAAGAAGCCTGAAAAGACGCCAAAACCACGAGGCAGCCAGGTTTTAAGAGAGGAAGATGAAGGAGTTTTGGAATTGACCCAGAATGGCCAATAAAACTATAGTTTCAAGTCAGTAACCACTCCCACAGGGCAGGCAGGCTGCTCAATGTTTTTCACTGACACTGATCAACAGAGAGACTTTCCTTTAGCCCAAGCAAAAGATGGCCTCACAGAAACTTACAAACAGTTCAAAAACAGCAAGCCTGTAACTGAACTTTTTTAAATCTCAGAAAAGTGGGAAAAAAGCAAGATTTTTTTTTTTTTTTTTCAGAGATAGCAGAGGTTAACAAGTATCAACAAGTTATAACAGTGCAGTAAATGACCCCACACAAGAGTGCTAGGCCAAAGACAGATAAAATGCAAGTTTTGAGAAAAAAAAGGAAGTGCAAACAGGAAATTCAGTAAATAGCTCTAGGTTGTGCTCTAAATACAGTTACTAATGCAGAAATCAAATTTAACAAGCCAGAAAATGCTCAAAATAGCTGGCTATGCAGAAAAACTTAGCAAATAAACAGAGGAAAAATACTTAAAGTCTCAAAAGTGGCTCCTTTCCTCTCAGCATTTTCTCCTCTTGGGGGCTGCTTCACCAATAGCCAAGAAGCCTGAAAAGATGCAAAAACCACGAGGCAACCAGGTTTTAAGAGAGGAAGATGAAGGAGTTTTGGAATTGACCCAGAATGGCCAATAAAACTATAGTTTCAAGTCAGTAACCACTCCCACAGGGGCAGGCAGGCTGCTCAATGTTTTTCACTGCCACTGATCAACAGAGAGACTTTCCTTTAGCCCAAGCAAAAAATGGCCTCACAGAAACTTACAAACAGTTCAAGAACAGCAAGCCTGTAACTGAACTTTTTTAAATCTCAGAAAAGTGGGAAAAAAGCAAGATTTTTTGTTTTTTTGTTTTTTCAGAGATAGCAGAGGTTAACAAGTATCAACAAGTTATAACAGTGCAGTAAATGACCCCACACAAGAGTGCTAGGCCAAAGACAGATAAAATGCAAGTTTTGAGAAAAAAATGATTTTAAAAATAAGTGCAAACAGGAAATTCAGTAAACAGCTCTAGGTTGTGCTCTAAATACAGTTACTAATGCAGAAATCAAATTTAACAAGCCAGAAAATGCTCAAAATAGGCGGCTATGCAGAAAAACTTAGCAAATAAACAGAGGAAAAATACTTAAAGTCTCAAAAGTGGCTCCTTTCTTCTCTCAGCGTTTTCTCCTCTTGGTGGGTGCTTCACCAACAGCCAACAAGCCTGAAAAGATGCCAAAACCACGAGGCAACCAGGTTTTAAGAGAGGAAGATGAAGGAGTTTTGGAATTGACCCAGAATGGCCAATAAAACTACAGTTTCAAGTCAGTAACCACTCCCACAGTTTTTGTCTGACATATGCCTCATTTATCAAAGTGTGCAAGCATGCCCAGTGTGAACTTTCCATATGTTGAACTCTGAAGTCCACCACATATTTGGGTGTGTGTGAACTTCAACAATATCTCACGTTTATGGTTGTGTGTTGGGTGTCATGTTGTGTACTAACTGGTCAACTGCTTCGTGTCTGCCACAACAGGGATTATACTGTGCCTGCAGGGACTGCATGGGATACTTTGCATACAGTTGTCAACATCTTTTCATAATGACCTAACACTGTAGTACCGTATAGTGTACTGGTTCAGTACTTTCACTGTGGTGGACAGTATCCTGGGCTTTAGTCCTATCACTGCTTGACATCTTCATAGTGAGCACAACAGACTGTGTAGGGGCCAGTTGTGCACATATGACCATGTTGCATTATGTTCAGATATGGACTACCTACACCAGGCTTGTCCAACATTGGTAGTGTATTCCACAACATAGGTGGACATTGGCCAACACTAGCGATGTTCCCTAGGCTATTTCTGATGCTAGTCACAGAGTGTGTTTGTCCTTCGACACACATTGTAACTGGAGTTTGCCATGACATATGTCATGGTTAGTATACTGTGCCTCCGTCTACCTCTGACATAACAGTGATACCCAGGGTTAACCTACCATCTCCCATCCACTCATCGGGATTCCTCTTGAGGGGTGTTGATAGGTGACTCTCTGGCTAACCTGTACTGGGAGTTTACTCAATAGTGGGGGTGCCTTCTGTGTTATGGATCATTCTGTACAGCTTGTCCTATGTATGTCAGTGCTGGGGTTCAGGTCTCTCATGTGCATAGCTCACTGCCATTCAGATTGTACAAGGTGCAGCATGTTCATTGATTCCAGCTTGGACATGGCTTCATGCATCAGGCACAGCTTGCCTCTGGCTGGGCAGTATGGCAGTGTGTGGAGCTGCAGTTTGTTTACTCAGGCAACACATGGCATCTGTTCATGCTCTTTGCTACTCCTGGTGGGGTACTGTTGTGGACTTTACAGTTGATGGAGGTGTCTGCTAAGGTATATCCCACAGGGGCTATTGTAGTCAATTGTGACACTGATGAAGGATGATTGCAGAGCCACAGTGACCTCCCCTTATCTACACCTGACAACCTTCATGATTGGGTGGGTATATGGTATGTTTCTGCGAACACTACAGCCACATGTTTGTCCAGTGCAGGATATCTATCACCTTGTGTCCCCAGGTCTCTCATTACATGTTAGGTACGTAATGGTTTAACACCTGTGTGGTAATTTGTGGGCACTTACTGTATATCCACGGTGGTTGTCTATACACAGTTCTGCAATTAGCTTGCTGACATGGCTATGTCTCCAGTTGTCTGTTTCTAGGTGGCCCTTTTGTAGGCTGCTTGTGTCAGCTGGGGGTCGGATATGGTGGGCTGTTTGTACTCCTCTGCATACATGTTCAGTCACAGTCCTTCCATGTTGGCCTGTACATATGGGACATATATATGGAATGGGGGGTCCCAGGACAAAGCCTTGTGGGATGCCACTCATATCTGCTTTGTAGTCTGACATGGATGCAGCATGTCTGACCATGTCAGTTCTGTCCTTGGTCTGGTTTGCAACCCCTCTACTGACATAGGGGTATATATTTAAGCTGGTGAACATATCCAAACTGAACTTGTAGGGTATTTTCTGGAAGCATATGCATGGTCCAGCTACGCTGTGTGGACCACATTGCCCTCATCAATGACCTTAATGACTGTTTCAAATGGGTCAAACATGTTTAGGGGCAGGATCTGCAGTTATGACAGCCACACTGTGTAGGGTCTGGTATCAGTAGGTACACGATAGCTTTATGTCTGCGGTACATACTGATCCTTTCCATAGCTGTACAGACCAAGCTTGTCAGGATCCTGGGGTGGTAGTTTGCAGTATCCATTCAGGCAACACCTTTGTTGTGAAGGACCACTGTTGTTGTACACTGCTCTTTGGGTACATATCCTGTGGTAAGGCTGACATTGGGCAGTAGTGTGATTTGGCATTCCATTATTCTTGGAGTCCATGTTAGCCTCAGCCCAGGACACCATCACATACCTTTGCTACTGTGTGTTTTGCTTTGCAGATGATGGCTGTTACCTCAGCATCTGCAATGTCAGGGGACCAGCAGTCTGCTGGGATAGATATTTTGCATTCTGGGGGGGAGGGGTTTGCACTGCACCTGTCAGGTTGTATGTTGGCAATATGTGTGTGTGTTTGGTATGTTGTTTGTAATATCTGTGTGATTCGGAGCATATCTGTGGATTCCCAACATGGTTCCTACCATCAGTTAAGTAAGCCTTGTGATTATCCTTAGTGTCCTGTACAATTTGTATCTTCATAGGTTCATGGGTTCATACTAGGCTATCCACCCTAGGGCATTAGTAAGCCAAGCCAGAGTGTGTGTGTATTTCACGCCTTGCTATGTGACTATTATGGCCATTTATGATTTTCTTTACTGTGCCTCTGTCTGGACGTGACACAGTGAAGACCCCCAGTGTACATGTATGATCATCCATCCACTTGGCAATATTCCTGTTGAGGGATGTCAGTGAGGGGCTCTGCCTAACATGGATTGGGATCCTGTTTCTGGGTGTGGGGAGCCTCTGGGTTATGTATCTGTCCCTCCAGCACATACTATTTCATTATGTGTTGAGGCTGACATCTGTCACTCTCACAGCTCCAATGGCTTTGATTTCCTGTGGTGGAGCATGTCCATTACTCCTGTGTTGGACATGGCCTTGTACAACAGACATACAATGCCTCTGTGTAGGCAGTCTGTGACTGCATTCAGCTGGGGTGTCTACAGCCAGGCAGCATATGACATATATTTGACACCCTTTATCCTCTTGGTGGGGTACCTTTGAGGTCTTCCAAACCGCTGCAGGTGTCAGGTACGGTACATCCCATATGAGTCATTGTACTAGATTATGGGTCTGATAAGGGAACAGTACAGGGTCACAGTGACCTCTGTTGATGTAGATGTGAATCCTTTCATGATACGGTGTCCAATATCGACAGTCTTCCTAGCCACATTGGCATTGTGAGTGTCACATGACAGGTTACTGTCGACTTGTGTCCCTAGCTCCCTGATTACTCCTTGCATACATAATGGTTACCACCTATGTGGTAATTTGTGAGTACCTGATATGTGTCTGTCATCTGTCATGTTACACTGACCTCCAATGAACTGCATTTCTTTCTACCATTCCCCCCTGTGATGTCACCTATCTCCTACTCTATTCCTCCCTCTTATGTATCTCTTACACTACTCAGACTGTGCTCATTTGCTATGTGACTGTGGGATTCAGTATCCTAACCCTCATTTACATGAGATTGCCTACTAATGCTTAGTTACATGTCTTAGACTCAGCTTCCCCCCTTAGCAACCACTACACGGTGGCCATGTTGTTTTTGGTCTGCTGGTCCCTGCATTGTCATTCCATGTATTGCATAAAACCCACATTTGTGGGTTTATAACCTTCATTTTTATGTTTTATACAGCGCAGCCCGTTTGTGCGAGGCTGCGCTGCGTTTAAACATCGGCGATCGCCGGAAAAAAAAATTATATTTTTATAATTTTTGCATCGGGTTACCTTGCCAATGGCCACATATTTGGCCATTGGCATGCTGCCTGACACATATGCACCCTTTATTTGGAGCTGACATGGCTCCGTTGTGATTTTTGCAGAAACGTACTCAGTTGTCAACTGAGTACATTTCTGCAGCTAAAACGTCTCTTACACGGGCTGGTTTCTGCTTTGTGGATCGCTAATATACCTCATTTGCATACCTTTCGGCTGCAAGTGAGGTATTTAGCATATCCACGCCCAGTCCGTGTAAGAGACGTTTTAGCTGGTCTCTTACACGGAGTTTCGGGCTGTTCCTGGATCGCGAGGCTTGCACGGAGTGTTCCACATCTCTTACACTCCGTGCAAGCCTTCGTGAATCCTGCCCATGGTCTTTTCAAGTCACCTTAAACTTTTATATTCCTTGGTTGTGTTATTTTTTGCTATGTTAATATACATTTTATTGTTTTGGATGATGTGTTATGCTACAGACTTTGGTTTTGGTTGTATTTTATCTTTTGTTTGGGTCAGTGTTGAGCTTGCTTGCTGAATGTGTAAGTCATAGATCAACATATATAAATGTACTTCACATAATCAAACATATAAATGTTTGAATACAACAAGATCAAAGTATATGAATTAAACTTATATTGCCAAAACTAACTGTAACATATTTTGAAGGGGCAAACCCTTCTGCACCCCACACCTCTTGCTACTTATATATATAAAACATAAATCTGAGATCAAACAACATAGGTGTAAGGGCAAATTGCCACTCCCAAGTGTACCTCAGTACTCTCCCATGAAATAATGCATATAAGGAATAAGGAGCATGGGGATTATGGTCCAAAATTCTGGAAAAGACAAACCAGTTAACTGCTAGAGTAGCGCTAGACCCTACCTTAACAATCACATACCTTTTGGATTGCTTCTGCCCATATTAAACACATTCATCTAACTAAACATTCATCTATCTACAAGACAGCTTTATGTTTATAACTATATCATGTTTCTATCCATCTAGCTAGCTATCCATCTATCTATCTATCTATCTATCTATCTATCTATCTATCTATCTATCTGTCCATCTATCTGTCTATCTATCCTTTTATCCATCTATCTATCCGTCTATCCATCTATCTACTTATGGTGTCATTCACTCTGTGAAATATGCAGTTCTTTGTAAATTTTGCTGAGTGTTCTGCCCATCGAATATTGCAGATGTTAGATGTATGAAGACTGATTGCATGTGTATACAGTAAGAATGAGATGGGGATACAAATGCTGAAACTTTCAGATATGCTTTCATTTTCATCATTGGGGATGGGAGTGTGCATGTAATTGTTTGCACCTTAGGGTTAAAGTAAGGGCTTGGTAAGTGAATGTATTTAATATTGTGCACATGCTACTGCAAGTGTTATGTGCCTCAGTGTCTTGCTTAGTGCTATTGTTACAAAAAGGGTTTTCTAAAGGAAAGTGCAAGGTTAGGGTTAGGGGTAGGGTTAGGGTCAGCATGCATTAGTACAATGTTGCATGGGACATTGAGATGAAGGCACTTTTATATCCAGGATGTGATATAGTTGTCTTCAATTCTGGACAGGATGCACCTAAATTTTCTACTTCTATTATTATGCCAGGTCAGTGAGGTCTGGCTAATATTATTGTATTAGTTTTGTCATTCTGCAGTTGTCTCCCAACACAGACAATTGTGGGCTAACTTCATTATTAGTGCCCTATAATGTTTTGGTACTAGCAACCAATGCAGAATTTCTTTCACATCTTTATTTTCTCTGTATAATAAAGATAAGAAATACTGGGAACACCCCGTTTGTTCCTTTCTGGTATAAACCTTGGTTATCTTGTCTTTTGCTATATTGCTGTAGTGTATAGAGCAGGGTGATTATGCTCTGATATTTGGGAAAAGACAAATCAGTTTAGTGCTACACTGGCACTAGATCCAACAGTAACAAATGTTAAGCACTCCATGCTTAAGTTGTTAAGGACAGGTCTGGAGCTACACTGTAAAATCTGACAGTACGGACCAGCAAACAACAGTGACAGAATAAAATATTTGGTTCTGCCCACTGTCTATACTGATAAGGTGTCCTCCCTTCCTCTTACAGACTTAGAAAACAGCTAGAATAACTGGAAGGGTGTTCACCTGCATTTTCGCTGAAGGATACGAACTCTGAAACTCAAATGTATGTCACTACTCAGCATCTTTAATCTTCTGTGATTTGTCTGAAAACCACAGACTTTATGAGGAAGATAGCAAATAAATATGGCAAAAATCTGGGGAGTTGAGAGGCATGGCAAAGGTGGGTGTACAGAAAAGGAATGTATAACACTGCTTTTCTGACAGTGCTCACTAATTAGCTAAGTGCTTTATGGCTTTGAATGCTGGTAACACACATTTTTTTTCTTTTCTTTTCTTTTTTTTTTACTGAAACTAGTCGTACATGGAGCAGATTAAGCTTGATGCACTACAAAGAAGTTTGATAGGATCATAGATCGTTGTGTTCTTGACGAAGATACCAAGATTCAGCTGAAGGTGAATTTCTTGGTATCCATGTCTCAAACACATAATAAATGGGTTATGATTGTTGACTCAACCATAATCCTCTATAACTTCCAACAGTGCTTTTTGAAAGTTTTTGTGACATATCCCTAAGTCCACTAAGTCTTTCTTAATTTCTTTAGTAACTTGCTTCATGGTGGAAGGTATAGCAATGCAGCCCCCTTGTAAATCTTACCTTGTGAAAGTTAAATTGTAAATGAAAATTTCCTTCTACTTTACTGTATATCCTGTCGGCACAGGCTTCTGGAGTGCACTCTTTCCTGAATGGTGGCTCTCCTTCACCCTTAACAGTGAGTGGGTACCACTCCCTTCCTTTCTTATAATTCTTTACATGTTGCTCTCCCACAGCAAAAAGTTACACAAACCATAATTTAAGTCCAGGGGGATCCCCACATGAGTCTAAATTAATCTCCTAACCCAACCCACCGGACACATCCAATTGCTCCTATCTGTGTGCCCTTCCCTAACTGATTCATTTTAGATCTATGTAACCAAATGTGCACTGTCACAAAAAAAAAAAAAAACAAAACATGCCATCCCCCCAAACTAGCAACTCTAATGGTTTTGACACCCTGAATGCCCCAAAAATGCATACATAAATACAAGGTTACCCACAAACTATAACTCACTGAATCACCAATCACTAAAGCTAAACCCTTCATTAAAACTTTCAAAAACCCATCCTGTTAAAGGCCAAAGCATATCCACATTCACACCAGCTAGTCTATCCCACCAACATATGCCCCACTGTCCATGACTTAGTGAAATCATGTAACCCAGCCACCTGTGCAAATATATCAGTTCCTGCCAGGTCCACCTTGACTGACTGCATTGCCTTAACTTGCATCCAAGCCCATGCCAAATATTGCAATAATAGTTCTTCCAACCAAACTCTCTCCTCCTCAGGAAACTGTAAAATAAATTTATCAAATCATATGCCCTACTATATGCTCTCCTGATAGACGCCACCCAAGATTCCTGCACCAGCTGTCTGATTACTTCAGCCCAAGATGCTATAACATATCTGGCAACACCATCAGCTTCTTCTGCTGCCCCTGGAACCAACTGCTGAATCCTGAAAAACTGAAATTGAGACAAACTGTCATCAATCCCATTCCTAGCCCCTGCCACATGCACACCTGTGAAAGAAAAATGAATTAACAAGCTCTGTAAAACTAACTTATGTAAAACTATCAACAATACAGACCTCACAGTCTTTAACTTCAGAACTCACACCACTGCCATATTGTTCGAATAAGAAATTACCCTCTTTCCCCTCAACTGCTACTACCAAACTACCTATGCAACCCACATTGGCATTAACTCCGAAAAGACAACATTCTTTTTCCACTCATTCTTCCAGTCTTCCAGCCAATGAGCTGCAAACAATTCCCCTCAAAAAATTCACCCATTCCAATACCACCTGCTACATCTATAAACAATTGCAATTCTCCTTGACCAGCCTGATCTGTCTACCAAAAGGAAACACCATTGAACTGCACAAGGACAATCAAAGTGCCATATCCAGCCACACCAACTTATTAATCATAACCCAGTGATGTTTGCTCTTCCCCCCTTTTATCAAAAAGGCCACAGACCTACATAATGTATGCCCCATATGAATTGCCCAACATGCAAAATTCAGAAGCTGTAAAAGCTTCATAACTTCCCTAATCCACACTTTATCTTTGCACACCACCCATCCAATCTTATCCTTCAAACATGCTATCTTGTCAGCTAGTTAACAACACAACCCATGCTCCACTTCCACCAACAAACCCAAGAAATCCAATGCCTTAGCCAAGTTTTCCAACTTCTGCCTAGCCAGTGGGGCTCCCAGCTCCTCACACAACCACAAAAACTCTAGCATATCTTCCCAGACTTTCCCAAACCCTTTTCCTATTATCAAGAAATCATCCAGGTAATTCCCTGGCCTCTGCATGACTGCCTACTGCTGCTAAACTCAATGGAGTGCAGTGCTAAATTTCTCAAAAGTAGTGCAGGTTGCCGAGCATCCCATTGGCATAGCCTTGTCAAAGTAAAACTTATTTCCAATCCTCATACCTAATGAGGGTCACTCTTCCCCCCACACTAGCAAAAGTTGAAATGCAGATTCAATATCCACATTCACCAACCATGTATCCTTAAACCCCCAAATAACCTTTACGGCATCATCCATAAATGCATAATTGACCTTGGCATCCTCTACTGAACTAACGTCATTAACATATTTCCCTTCCAGTTACAACAAATGGTGAATCAACAGGAATTCACCAGCTAACTTTTTAGGAACCAGATCCAATGGCGGGATCTTAAAACTGCCAAAGGAAAGGTGGCAATCAATGGGGCCCAACAGCCTATCTGCCCACCATTACCTCTCCACCAAACCTTCCAAAATATCATCCTTCCCCCATACTGATAGCAAATTCTGACAGACTACTCCATCTCCCACCTTCCTTAATTTAATAGAACCCACCCAGGAAAATCCATCAAGTATTTCTTCCTTAAGTGACAAATCCGAAAATTGCTGGAGCATCTGTTGCAATACTTTCACTTTAATGGGAAAATGCACCCCTGGCTTTCCCCTTGCCCCCTGAAGGGACACCCCTTCCCTCTGCCCTTGAAAATTCCTGCTATCTCATAGGCTCTGAAACCCCTGAAAAGAAGAAGATAAACCACTCATGTCAGTAGAAAGTGAACCAGGATTCACCAAATTACCATCCTGCCGACCACAATGTACAGCTTGATGGATCCCCACACACAATGAACAAGCATGAGAAAACCTACACACTACACAGAAGCATACCCCTACATTAAAGACCCAACATATCCCTGCAGTTTTCTCCTCCTAGCTTCACCCCTCTATTAACTTCTCCCAAGTTATCAATCATAGTGGCTAGCCATATGTCCATGTGTCTAACCTCCCAACACAGGGAGTGATCAACCGCTTCCTGCTTCCGAAACCTCTTGCCATACCACAACCAGCTGTTCCCCATCCATAACCGCTATGCCTACCAGACTGTAAGAAAGTGAGCCAGGACTGGTAACGCCAATGCGGTATCTTTCTCCAGACAAACCACCATGTAGAACACAAAGCCTAACACCCAATTTTCCCATGTGTTGGGTCATTGCCTAACTACTCTCCATCTCCTCAAGGTTGCTAAAGCCACCAAAAGGTCTTTGATGCTTGTCATTTCCAACTCCACTAATTGTTGAAGCCCTTCCACATCAATGAATTCAAAGATAATAACATAATCCCCCTTTCAAATCTTCTCCTTAACTGAGGATGGTATATGAGGGGTCAGAAAAACTGTCCCTGTTCCTTGCCACAGAGCCTGTGTAACTAATCAATCACCTGACCATATGCCAAAGTCTGACCCAACTTCAGAGAGTGAGCCCACCTCTCTCATAGATGACCCCAAGCTCCCCATAGACAAACCTATGCTACCATCCCAGATGACTGTCTTACCTTGTCCCTGTTCGCTAAGCCTCTGCATATCTACCATAGCACGTACAGCTTCACCCAACCTCTGACACCCCTTGTCCCCAACTATCCCAAAAATTATTCCCAAAACAATCCGAGCCTACCATGCCTAGTGGCACTCACAACAACATATCATTACATATGACTCCATCATAAGTCACTCCAACAGCTGGAAGATCCACTGTGACAACATCCCTCGACTGCTGTGCCTATTTCCCTCAGGCCACTGACCTGGTCTTCTTTGCCAGGCATCTTCTCTTCCGACTGGACTCACCAGATACTTTGGCCACCCTGGACTCAGTCATAGGCACTTTCTGGAACAGCTCTTCAACCTGCAACACAATGGCCTCCCATCTCTGCTGCAAACTTGCATATTCACAATCTGCCAAAAGAAGGAAATACATTAAGACTGCAGAGCACAAGAGAGAGAGAGAAAAAAAAAAACATTGAAACCCTTCTCACTTACTCTTGCCTTGCACCCTGATAAGTGCATTGTACTGCACATCCTCTTATGCTGCCCCACCATCCCTGTGAGCATCAAGCCAACAGCAGCAATAGTTTATGTGCCACACACCCATGAATTGTACATCAGAGACCCACCTGGCCCCTCACCTCTCAGAGGTAACACATCTCCACCATTCTAACCCTCCTCAACCATACCTCTCAACCTCTTAATGCAAAACTGTGGACAGAGCTAAAAATAGTTGGTGACTCAAACGTACAAACTGAGACAAATGAACTATCCCAGTTATAAAACTCCTAAGGCTGCTAGAATAACAGGATTCATGTTAGCATGCACTCCCTGCACAGCATTAATGGTATGCACTGTGTGCCTATATCCAGTGTCTTTTCCTGGTTTCTTCTTGTTTTCTTTTTTTTTATTTTCCCTCCCTCTCCAGGCCAGCCCAGCATATGCCTCCCAACCTCTTAGAACAAAAATCTGGACAAAGCCATTAATGATGGTGGGAGAATGTCAAAAAATAGGGGTAACTGTAAATATTGGTGTTACCAACTTCTAATGTTGATAGCATAACTGGTTTGGTGTTAGCCTAAATTGTCTTAAGAGCATGAAATCTGAACTACAAATGCCTAACATTATACCTGACTGTACTTTCCTGACTTGCCACTGATTTGTCAGGAAACCACACCTTCATGAATGCATACCAAAATATGATGGAAAAACTGACATTCTGTGAAAGTCTGGACAGCAAAGAGATACAGCCATTGGTGCAGTATAGTGCTTCCCAAATGGAAGCCACCGTGAAAACCTGACATCATTTCCCTCCTCTCAATTGTTGTATTTCATATCCTTTTATTGTTTATTTTGTTTGTTTGCTTTTTTTTTTAATAATACACCATGGATGCTCTAAACAAGCATCCAGGAAGGCAAAGGCTAGTGCTCCAAATTCAGGAACAGCAGCCTGAATGTAAAAGTCTGCCCAACCCCCCCACCACCACCATGACTGTTAGTGCCCCACTGCATATGCGCATTGGACGGCCATTATTCCAGGTGTCTCCCAACTTGCAAAAATGCTCTTTCAGTCAGGGACTCCTCCAAACAGCGAAACCACACATTCTGCTGTTCTACCACAACCACTGCACCCTCAAGGTCCTTCCACAAACAAACCACATGAACCACCACTGCAATGAGTAAAAACAAAAGGGATGAACACCCATAGATAAAATAAGGGGAGTTACCCGTAAGATCACAGGTAACCAAATCCTCTCTTAAGAAACTGACTGCAAAATCAGAAATGACCCTTGACAACTGCAACAGAGCCAAACAATAAGCTAGGGGATGCTACAGCTCAGCCCTACATCAAGACAATGAAAATCATAAAGAAATGCCACAACTAAATCCAATAAACTAATTCCTAAACTAAACCATGACAAACAAATGTCCCCTTTCTATCTCCACAACAAATTATATAATCATATAACAGCAACCCAGCAGACAGAGACAAATTATAAATCACCCACCTACTCTTACCATCCAACTACTATTAACCCGAGGCCTAGCTGTTCTCCAGAATGTCTACAGATCATCTTGGATGATACACTTGCCTTAGCAATATTACCCCTAAATCTGATTCCCTTTCCCAGTTCCACTCACATAAAACCCCTATTTCCCACCCTACACCTACCTCACTTCCTCTAAACTTCCCCATACTAAATTAACCCTTCACATCCCAAAAGTCTACTCAAGCCTTCCCTTACTTCCTAGCCTTAACATCCTTCCCCAAATCAAAACCCCCACACCGCCTTTTAACTCCCCCTAATCCTTAAACACTGAAGAAATCCACAGACAAATTGGTTTGTTCCCAAACCTTTTTTGTCCTAGCAGTTTAGTTGCAAGCTTTCTCTGCCATCTTATGGACTACATATACTTCTTTGCATAGCTTACTAATACTGACCCACTGATAACTGCCCAATTCCCATTTCTCTGACTTCCCTGACTCTTCACCCTAGAGGAGTTCACCAAAGCTGTATCACGGAACCAGCAGGATATCTGTTGCAATTTTCCCAAATTGCTTCCTCTGTTTTTATCTTTATTATTCTTATTTTTCTCAGCCTATCCTTGTTATGTATGTAACCCCTACTCATATTTTCCAGTTTCTTTCCAGCTTCCTAATCAATACATACAAAGTTAGACTGGCACAATAAAAGTATGCTGTCTGTAGTACTCCATCTGTGAGAGGCTATAATTCCCAGATATTTGGCAATTACTCAATCCAAACCCTAAACAAACGGACAGAAGGAAAAAGTATGAGAAGAACAACTTTTATAAGGTATATTCAACATGATCCAAAAAAGTGTACAACTTTGTAATCAAATGCCTGCTAGTGTGCATGCTGCCTAAGAGATACTAATCTACTGCCATAACAATACCTATTATATAGTTGTTATTTTAATCTGACTACTGGCAGTAGCTTTTATGCAGGTAATTTTCCTTAAATCAGGAAATAGTCCTTCACTAGCTTACATTAAAACCCTGATTATTGAAAATCATTCTGACTTTCTAATGCCCTTCAAAAATCAATCATAGCTATACCTACTGTAGGGTTTTTTACATAGTGAAACTGCTTTCTGTGACCACAAAATATGTGGATAACAATTAACTTGTTTCTTGCTTTTTATATACATCAAAGCCTGTTCTTACATTCTTAATAGAAACAGTGGAGTTTCTATGATTGCTTTTTGTTTTTTTGGAAAATACTAACTTGGCAGTGGACTCCATTCAGCCTCTGCTATGCTCAGGCTTTATTCTGTTCCCGTACCCTATCCAAGTCCCCACCCACCCTCACTTATTATGCTGTTATACTCATGACAATTTTTCATCGTCCTTTTCTGGCTCTTCTCCTTCCTGTCCAAATAAGCAATTACCTCAACTACACACCTCTATAATTTACAACTTCATTTTATCTCTAATTAGGCAAATACTGTACTACTGTCTCTCTTTAAAATCTACATCTGCACTCGAAATATATTTCACTGTCTTTTACTCCACCTCCACTAGATCCTCCTACTATCCTACTCTCTCTACTCCACACCTATCTTTATATTTCTTTCCCTAGTTTATTCTGCATAATATACCAATTTATATCTCCATCCTACAGTATTTTCTTACAGTATTTCAGTTTCACAAGTAATACCCCATCCTTTACTTCTGCAGTACCTTGAAAACATGTTCTTCATATATCTTTCTACTCCTCTGCTGTCATGACAAATATCCCACCAATATTATAACCACCCACACTTCCCTACCCATTGTATAGCACTGACAGACCTTACCCCACTATAATTGTTCAATTTTAATCTGCCATACTCTCTCATTCAGAAATATAAACTCCTCAATGCCTCTTTCCACCCTAAATCTCCACAACACCAACCCACTATTAAAAATACCATGTTATGTACGAATATTCACCCAAACCCTGCATTGACCCTTTCTCCATACCACCCCCTCTCTTTTCTGAAACAATATCATTCAGGCAATATCAATTCTAAAAATTGCCTCCATGAATATTTGTAGCTGAGTAAATAAAGTTTGTTAATTCCACTGCTGGATCACTCATTATCCTCCTGTCATAGTCATTCTTATTAAACATGGCTTAAGCCACACATAAATGACTCAGAAGTTCTTCTACTGACAACACTCGATATAATTAAAAGTTTGTAATCTCAAATGTGTTTAACACAGCATGAAGTGATTGAAACTTATTAGATTGCTCCTGCCAGTGTTAAGTCTATGCAAGATTGTACAGAGAGGGGATTGGGTAATTTGCCCTTTCACCACTGTAGCACCATCTTGGTGTTGGTATATATAATAAGCGGGAGGGGGGGGTTGGGACTTGGCCCCACATGGGAAGGCTTGCTTCCCTGCAAAAAGCATACATTATTTGTTATTTCATTCTTTTGGCTTTCAATCTATCAGGAATGATTTTTAGCCATTCCAGGTTTGTGCACTTGGATGTTTCGAAAGTACTCCCCTTCAACCTGGCTATAATATCATTAACTGTGACAGATAACATAAAAAAGCAGGTGGTGGTGTAATCCTGTACTCCAACAACCTTGCTATATCTCTACTGTATACCACTCCAACAAATCTCCACTCCACTAAACTCCTACTCACTAACTACAAACTAGATGATACATACATATACATATATATATATATATATATATATATATATATATATATATATATATATATAAATAACTGTTTATAGTCCTCTGTTAACAACATCCCTAGCCTAGAAGAGATCTTAAAAAACTCAGTCTCAAATGAAACAATAATACTCTGTGTTGTCATTATTGACAGACAAACCTTAACAACAGCATTCCCTTCTATAAGTATCCATTTCATGGCTTTCCTCAGCTAATAACTACCAATACCTGGTATAGCAACACCACAAATACCAGTACTACTCTGGACTGGATACTTGTCTCTAACCCTAATGTTTACCAAGATCCAAATACACTCCCAGATTTCCTCAGTGACTTCTGCCCCACCTTCATTCAGAGACTATTCACCATGCCCAACAGCACACCTATAAAGAATGATGTAAACCTGCCAGCTTTAATTCAAATGACTTTAACAACATGCTCTCTTCCATAAACTGGTCCATCCTCTATACTTTACAGTTAGATGATGTTAAGTTTTTTAAATTCAGCTCAGTATTTCTGGATATTTTTAACAGCCTTGATCCACTTAGAGAAAAGAGAGTTAAATCTCACCAACCACCTTAGCTATACCACTCTAGCATAATCTTAATGCACAAAAGGGATATACCTTGGAGAAACGGGCAGAAACAAAAATCCTTAGTCCACCTTATAAATGATAAACAACTTCAAAATCTTACAAAAAAAAAACACTTACAAAAAAAGACCACTGAAAATAATAAGAAGCACTTCCTGGGCCCACAAATAAACACATAATCCCCACAAAAATATTTTAGAACACCATAACCAAAATCCTAGTTCATGGTATCCCTAGCATCCCTAAGCACGGCCTGAGAGCTCTTCCTTAGAGACTCCTGATAAATTAATTTCTCATTTCATTGACCCTGTAGCTAACCTTACCCAAAACTGCCTAGATCTGACTCTACCCAACTCGAATCTCCCATTTGTACTAACCCTACTTTCACTTTAAAACCTATCCCCAACTCTTGCATAAAAATGATGCTGTGTAAACATAAGCCCTATTCACCCTCATCTGATAGCCTACAGACAGAATACCTACAGCTTGCAGCAACCTCCATTGCTTATCTAGTTTCCATCTTAATCAACAGATCTATTCAAGATTCACATTTCATTTTTCACTGAAAAAATATACATCCTTCCACTTCTCAAAGGAGGTAATACCACTAAAATATCAAACTACAGACCTACTGCATTCTTGTCCACCTCTCAGAAATACTTGAGAAATGCATCCAAAACAATTGCTAGATTATCTACTCCATGAAAACTTATTAATTTATATCCAACATAACTTTGCACAAACTACAACACAAGTACCCTCATCTCTTCTTTAGATATGCCATTAAAGCCAGCGATAACAATAATCTAGTATTCACCCTCTTTTACAGTGACTAGTATCCACCCTCTTTTGGATCTCTCCAAAGCCTTTGACACAGTATCTTGCTCCAACCTTCTCTCTGAAATGCTTGCTTTTGGTCTCTCCAGTACTATACTTTGATGGTTTTCCAGCAACCTTTCCAATCATCAACAATCAGTTAAGAGACTCTCCACTTCTCCCCTTCCTCCCAATTAATACTGGAGCTCCTGAAGGCTCCATATTTGGACTTCTTCTCTTCAACATATTTATTAGCAGTATGCATATGTCCTCCATACAAATCTACACTCATACAATATGCAGATTAACCCACGCTCTATTCATCAGGCAATCTTGGCCATTTACAATATATCATTCAAAATGCCTTCAACCGAATCAAAACCTGTCTCAGTGAAAACCAACTTATCCTACCCGCCCCCAAAATAAATAAAAAATTACCTCTATTTCTCTCAAAATCTAATGCTTACCTAAAATCATGTGTGTTGATGCATGTTTGTATGTATTTCTTGTGCAGTGGTAGCCTTACCCCCCTGCATCAACTTAGTATTTCTTGCTAACCCTAACCCTGCCCATGCCTCAACAAAAACCCTGCACTTTACCTCATAATACTACCATTACACAAGACTTGCATATGTCAACCAAATGAGCATTTAACAAAATGCAAGAGAACCACGTATATATATATATATATATATATATATATATATATATATATATACACATACACATGCACATATACATACACAAACATATCTCTCACCTGTCCAGATTTTCCCAGAATGCCCAGATTTGTCCTCATGTTTTTGCTCTGTTCACTAAATAATGACAGACATTTGAGTTTCAGACTTCATATCATTCAGAAAATATATAATAATGCAAAACCTGTTATTCTATCCACCTTCTAAGTTTATAGAAGCAATATTTAAAATCTGTCCGTTTTTGAGTCTTTGTCCCCCCATTCTTTCTAGCTTTGTCCAGATTTCTTGCACTGTGAGATTGAGAGGTATGTACATAAACATTTTAACTATTCTTGTACACAGATCATTCTCTGTCTTAAATTATTCACGTATGTGTTGTACCTTCTTGAAGCTGGTCAACAAACAAAATAAATAATTGAATGGAGCTAAAATATTTATATGCGTATATACATATATATTTATATATATATATGTATATACATATATATATATATATATATACATATATATATATATATATATATATATATATATATATATATATAGAGGTGTAGATATGAGTGTATTTAAAAATGTTAATTTAGACTGCTGACAGTGTTGCTGTTGTTTGTCTTTTGGCTTTTCCCGGTTAGGGGTCGCCACAGTGGAACTCTGGTCCACTAACGATTGGCAGTTGGTTTTAATGGTGTCGAGTTGTCAGCCCGACGCCCAACCTTCAACTAAGGCACGCCCATTCAATGCATGTCTTTCGAATGCCCACTCGACCGCGGGGAGGATATGCAGACTCCACACAGAAGGGACTCCCAACCCAAGCCAAGAATCGAATGGGAGAACCTCTTGCTGTGAGGCAACAACGCTACCGCTACACCACCGTGGAAGTCAGACTGCTGACAGTGTGCACTGCAATATTTGAATGTAAACAGTTCAGAATATGGGCAGAGGTTTGTGGGTTGGTGTAATGGCAGGGAGACTGTTTGTGAAAGTGTAAGGGTTAGATAACGTTCATGTTTTGCATGTTTTTGGCATGTATCTATATGTCTGAGAGTATCTTGTGTGGTGGTAGTGTTACATAAATCATTTTTTTTCCAAAGGTAAGGTGCAGACTTAGGGTTAGCATATACTAGTAAGGTGCTGCATGGGGAGAGAATTTTTTTTTTTTTGTAATTTCTTGACAGTTTGAGTGTTTTTTGCTAGCATTTTGAGTATTATGATGTGTCTACATAATGAACAGCTTGCATCTTGGTATTAATATATATTTTGATTGTTTGTATTTTTAACCATAATCATGTAAACACTGTATTATATTGTCTTGTTTATTCATTAGTGGTGGAAGCATTTGAGTTTGAAATTCATATTATTTGCAATAAGTAAAGGTTAGAAAAGAAAAAAATACAATTCATACCATGCAGTTTGATGTGCAGTCAAAACAAATTTTCAACTTCCTGTTCTGCAGTCTTTTTACTGTTGAAATCAAAAGCAACACTGCTTTACATACAGATGCAGAAGTCCATTACTAGCAGAGATCTGGTATAGCAGTTAGCAAAATAGATGAAGAATACTTACAGAGGCCTCATACAAACACATCAGTTCAAACTGCAGTCCCTGAGACAGGTATAAACTACATCCTCTGTCCCACAGGGAGGGATATACTCATCCGCCTTCCCCTCTAAATAACGGAGTCTCCTTCACTCAAAAGGATTGCCTTCTTTCTAATCACACACAAATATCTGTCTCTTTGACTGTCTATCTATCTACACTTTGTTGCCCTGATTAGGGGTGGATTTAGGTGGTATTCACACTTGCCAGGTGAAAATGGAGAAACAGAACCTCTTGTCAATGAGTCAGTTTACTGACATGTGAAAAAAATGGTCCAACTGTTCAAAAATCAGCTGATCAAAAATGACTGGCTTTTTCACTATCAGATCGCTAGACAGTGATGATCAGGGAATTGCCTTTTCGTCACTGTCATGTGATCTTGGATTGATACATGTATATCTGTCGATCTAGCTATATAAAATTAGCAGTGTTTGTGGTGAGTCTAGGGGTAAAATGTTTATGTTTTTAGAACCTTTGTGGATTGATGGTTCTCTTGGTTTACCATTAACAGTTTATCATTTGTGGATCATTATTTAGTGGGGTCAAAGAGAGTTTATGTTCCCATGAAAATGGCCCCAGGAATGGGAAAATTCCACTCCTTTTCCATCTGATGGTCCCAGAGGTACGTGATATCTAACAAACAATGGAATCCAAGATGGCTGACAATAGTTATAGCAGTGCAGGAGAAGGAAGAGAAGCTGCTATTATTGTGGAAATAGCTCTGCCAGGAGTCATGCCTCTCAACTGTCTGGATTTTCACAGGATGTCCAGATTTTTTATATTTTTTGACTGTTCTTTATAAAATTTGTGGTTTTCTGGTAAATCACCAAGGGCTGACATCATTAAATAATGGCAGACCTTTGAGTTTCACACTTCATACTCTTCAAAAACTGCATGATGATGCAAAACTTATTATTTTATCAAATTTCTAACATTATGAGAGTGTTATGTAAAATTTGTCCCTGATTTTCGGCCTTTGTCCTACCATTATTTTTAGCTGTCACCACTGGGCTTTCGGATATTGGCAAAGGCTCTTGCCATCCCCATAGTGCCTTTTTTAGCCAAGGCTCAAAAGTCAAACCCACCCCCATAGACAGCACAAGGAACAAGAAACTAAGGGTAATGCTGCTTAACGCCAGAAGTCTTAACCTCAAGATGCACACACTCGAAGCTATCCTCAGTATGGAGAACATCAATATCTGTGCAGTGACAGAAATCTAGTTCAAGGCTTCAGAGAGCACCCCAGCACTGCCAGGCTATACCTCATGTCATGCTTTTTGGCCCCAAAACCCGGACCGAACCACAAAAGGAGGGGGAGTTTCCATATTTATCAAGGATATCCACACCTCCAGGTTAGTGGCATTGCACGAAGTATCAGAGACCATCCATGTGCAACTAACAGTGGGCAAGACTGCTTTTCAGTTTATAGCATCCTACAGATCACCCTCTCAAAGTCAGGAATCCCACTCGGCTTTCCTGAAAACATTGGAGAACATGAAGATCTCTCCGAACACCATTATATTGGGCAACTTCAACTACCCAAACATTGACTGGGAGCACTACTCAAGCCCCAGCACCTTAGTCCAAAGGTTCCTGGAAATTATAAACTCAAATGCTATGGAACAACTAGTCACCACTCCCACAAGAGGGGACAACATACTAGACCTGATCATTACCAACATGGGGACTCTATGCTCCACACCAAAAGTATATCCCTCATTGGTAAGATCAGACCATAAATTAATTTCACTGGATGTCCACATCCCGACTCCACCCCCAGCCCTGAAAACCACAGTGAAAAACTTCTCAAAAGCGAACTTCTCACTTCTCAAAACCAAAGCGAAATCCTTTAAGGCCCCAGGGCCGGTGGAAACTATGGCCCAAACTGCAGAATCCTATATAAATGCATTCTACGGACATCTCCAGGAATGCATGGATCATGCTATCCCAAACAAAACCAAGATCCAATCATCCAAAGGCAGGCATCCAGTCTGGTGGACCCCTGCCATAAATAAACTGTACAACAGAAGGAGGAAGCTACTACATGATAGAGCAAAATCCCTAATAGGGAAGGCATCTCTGATCAGTAGTAGCAAAAAAATTACGATCCCTCATAAAATCCTCCAAGGCTAGCTTCGAGAGAAAAATTGCACAGGACACCAAAGACGATCATAAGGCTTTTCTCAGTTATGTTAGAAACCTGGGATGCAACTCCCAGACTTGTTCTGAGTTGATTCTAAACGACAAAAAATACACTGAACCCACAGACATCACCAATATCCTGGCAGACAGGTTCAGTGCAAACTTCTCCACCCCCTCCCCCCCAAAAGAGCAAGTATCTATCCCAGCAGAGGGCTGCCTCCCAAACATCTCTGATGCTTAGGTGAAGGCTGCCCTCTCCAAAGCAAAAAACACTGCTTACATGGGACCAGATGGCATCCCAGGTTGCGTCCTACATGAACTCCAAGAGGAACTAATCCCTCAAATAAAACAGCTATACAATCTCAGCCTCACTACAGGATATGTGCCCACAGAATGGCATACAGCAACAGTGGTCCCAATCCACACAGGTGGAGCCTCTATGGACCCTGGAAACTATCGCCCCATAAGCCTGACTAGCTTAGTCTGCAAGGCTATGGAGAGGATCATCATGAAGCTCATAAACAAAGACATTGGGGACCTACAGACACTAGATCCTACCCAGTTCGGCTTTGTCAAGGGCAGATCCTGCCTTTTGAACCTGGTTGACTTCTTCAAAACAGTCACCAAAGCCATAGATGAAGGGAAGGTAGTCCACACAGCCTATCTGGATCTTGCAAAGGCATTTGACACAATACCCCACTCGGGCATCATAGATAAGCTATCCAGATTAAATATAAACCCCTATGTCACAAGATGGGTCGCAAACTGGCTCAAAGACAGAACCCACAGAGTGAGAGTTGCTGGAGCCATGTCAGACTCGAAACCGGTCACAAGTGGCATCCCACAGGGTTCTGTCCTGGGACCACTCTTGTTCGGTATATACTTTTCCGAGGTACATGCAAATGTGGGAGGACTATGGCTCACCAAGTTCGCTGACGACTGCAAACTGGGCGCCATAATCAACTCTCCAGCTGACACAAACATCCTTCAAAAAGGTCTCACAGAGACAGATAACTGGTGCCAGCGCCATGGTTTAAAGCTAAATGCCAAAAAATGTATAGTCATACCCTTTGGCAAAAACAATGTGCCCACAAATTACCACATAGGTGGAAACCCATTAAGTACAGAGAAAGTTATTAGGGACCTGGGGACCCAAGTTGATAGCAATCTCTCCTTTGAAAACCACATTGCCAAAGTGGTTAGAAAGACCTTCTACATAGCCCACCTCATCACGAAGGGTTTCACATCTAGATCAAGAGAGGTAATCATGCCCCTTTATTCATCCCTCATCAGGCCCATCATAGAATACAATGCCCCTTTTGGGATGTACCTTACCCGACACCTGCAGCAATTAGAAAGACCCCAAAAGTATCTCACCAAGAGGATCAAGGGTCTCAAACAGATGCCATATGCTGCTCGGTTAAAAACTCCAGCTCTACTCAGTTGCATACCGCCTACTTCGAGGCGATCTATGCCTGACATACAAAGCTATGTCAAATCCAGAATTAATGGACATGCTCCACCTCAGTAAATCTAAATCCCTTAGAGCCACATGCTCGAGGGACTTGAACCTCAGCACAGTAATAAATAGAACTTGCTGGAGGGACAGGTTCATAACCCAGAGGCTCCCTTCACTCTGGAATAGAATTCCAGTTCATGTGAGGCAGAGCACCTCACTGAATCTCTTCAAGAAGAATCTCGATAGGTGGATGGGGGATCGTAGGTTTGTCCCAGGGATTACTCCTGTGTCACTATTAGACAGAGGCACAGTAAACTAAACCTTAAAAAGGGCACAGTATACTCAAATCAAGGGGTGGCGTAAGCCATACAGAATCAGGCTAGGCTTATAATTGCCTCAGGGCAGATAGCCTAGTATGAACCTATGAACCTATGAACCTGTGTCCAGATTCCTTGCAAAGGTTGAGAAGTATGATGGCAGGTCTTTATGAAACATGAATAAATATATGGAATTAAGATATGGTAATCTTAGGATACTCCTCATTCAGGCGTGATAAAAACAGCAGAATGAAGAAGGACAGATGTCTACATTAACCAGAGCATAAATTGTGAGGTACTTGAGGACAATGGAATATAGCAAGGAATAAAGTAATCTGAAAGACCATTAAGTATTAATAACCTAGGCAAACTGCAGGGAAAATAGGATGAAAAATGAAGGATGGATACAATATATTGACCTCTTGATGCATAAATTGTGGATGATAATCAGTTAGAATAATGTATAAAATATCCTGGCTCTGTTGCATAGAAATATAAATCCTAACCATGACACAAATAATCTTTTTTAACAATCTGGCTGCTAGAAGACTTGACAGAGGAGGGTGGGAGTGCTCTGTAGCAGACAAGGATGAAGCTCAAGTTATGATCCAGATGAATCAAGTTCAGTTAGCAGTTTGAGGGTTGGAAGAAGTGTTCAGGAAAAGATGGGTATGAGGGCAACGTTTACATCAGCTTACCCATCCCGGGAGGACAGAAATGGTGGTTCTGTCCAGCTACACTACTGATATGCAGGTAGTGGCAAAGGCATCATGGGCTTAATTATACAAACAAGTGAAGGTGGCCCTCATATGTGCATATAGCAGTATGTACAGGCCATTGCAGTTTATAGAGGGTCATCATTGTGTTATTTGTGTTCCAATGAACCAACAAGGGAAAGGGACAGGGCCCTAACCACAACATTTCCTAATAGTTGCCTGTATTATAGCTCCCTGAGATGAGAGGGTTGATTATCATCTTGGGAGAAAAAAAATACAAGAACATACACACCTCATGCATACATAAATACATAAATAGGTAAAACATTACAAAAAGTCATCATTCAGGAAGAGGAAAAATGCCTCTCTAAGTGCAGGAAATCTGGACAAAGCCAAAAATAATGTGGGGACAAAAGCTCAGATGCAAGTACATATTTTAGATATTGCTTTTAGAGACTTAAAACGTTGCTAGAATAATAGATGTCTGCATCAGCATGCATTTTCTGAAATACATGGACTATAAAACTCCAATGTCTGTCATTGTTTAGTGACTTCAATCCTGAATGATTTGCCAAAAAAACACAAATGTTACGAGGAACAAACCAAAAATATGAAGCAAAAATCTGGACATTTTCTGAAAATATAGATGGTTGACAGGTATGATAGGAAAGTCATGATAATGGGACACTTTAATCTCTCAGAAATGAACTGGTGTACATATGAATCCTAATGAGGGAGAGAGACTGAAACATGGAGGTACATTTTTCAAGAGACTGCAGTATAATCCCATTTATCCCTATCCATCTGAATACACTTTCTTCATCCCTATTGCACAAATTTATTTCCTTAAGTACACAAACACTCTAAACATTGGTACTTGAGGAGACATATTTTTTCAACAAATAAGCAACTATAGCTAAGTGAAATAACTATTTCTGCAGAAAAGCAAGCACCTTCCAAAGATATGAGGGAGGATTTTGGAACACATTCTTATGTTTTATTATGCTCATGTCAAAGTGGTTGCAATTAATGGAAAGGGGAATCAGCTCTTTTACTTTAGTAGGATAAAGTCCAGACTGTGTTAAAACAGGCAAAGGAGACAAGTGCCATGATAAGGCTTTGCCTGCTCACCTCACCTCAAGGAAAGGGAAGAATGCTGTTCATGCAGGTGGGACATACCTACAGCACAGTGGAGGGAACAGGCAATAATAATAATAACATGCTAAGCATGTTTTGTGCAGCTAAGCCTAGTTTGAGGGAGGGGGTGGAGGAGAGGATATGAATGGGTAGGATGTCTAAGTTATATGTTGGTGCATCTCTGAGTAGTCTGAAGGCTGGTGGGGGTGAAGGTGTCATTCTTGATAAATACAATAAAGAAGCAGCTAACACAGCACTATATAAAACACTTAATTAAACAAAAGTAAAAACAATACGTATATATATATATATATATATATATATATATAGCAGATAAGCACTTTCACACTAAAGGTGCTTCATCAGATCTAAAAACAAACTAACAAGCAGTGTTTACATACAATTAAGAGAACTCAAAATCATCTGGTCAAGTCACGTGATCTCAGCAAGGGTTTTAAAGGTATAAACTAATTTAATCCTTTCCCTTTATCAGATTGTAAAATTAACATCCATTTAACTTCCAAGCATTCTGTTTTTGTCTTAACACCACCTCCTCTAGTTCCTATATTCAATATTTCTAAAGCTAAAAATGTAAAATGGAGTGTTCAATACCAGTGTTATGAATAAAATACAAACCATTCCTAGTATCACATCTGCTTATTTCATATGAATTTTCCCTGATATGATTCTTCAACATGGAATTCATCGGGTCTATATTAAAATCTCGAAGTCTGACAATATCGAATACGATATTGTCGACACAAGAATACCAAAAGCGCACTACACTGAACGTTTAAATGGAAAATCTCTGTAGGAGGAGATTTCCATTTATTTCAATGTAGTGTGTTCTTGGAGTTGGTATATTTAAGTAGGGGGGTGTGGGGGTGCAGGGGAGCTTGCCCCCCCCTGGCTACACACTATTTATTTATTTTTTTAATTTAGTATATTTATTTTTTTGGTTTCGATGGTTTAAGACTTCGATCACTAAAGTTTGATCTTTAGTGATTCGAAGTTTTAAACCTTTGAGATTATAATATAGACCTGAATTCGTCTTCCCAACATAGTAGCCTCCACACTGATCATAAACAGCCAAGTAGACCAGGTTGCTACTACTACAATCGGCATAAAAATTGAATTTAAAGGTACTTCCAGTGACAGAATGCACAAAGGTATCTACAGTTTTAACATATTTACACATGGTATATAGTCTGCATGGATGTGTCTCTTTCCTAACAGAATTACAGGGTCTACAGCTAACCAAAGGTTTGTGAAATTAAATAAGCATTTTATGTAGTACTGTGTTAGCTGGTTCTTTATTTTATTTGTTGGTTTTGAATTTGTTATTGAACCAGCTTTCACCTTCTCAGTTTGATTATGTTCCCTGGTTTCTTCGTCTTCTTGCTGAGCGGGACATGGCTGAAGGAGGCATAACTGAACTTGTCCACAACCATAATAGAGCTGTGGATGTGGCTAATCGCTGACTGTTTAGGACAAGTTTTGCAGGTCTATGGCAATCCACTATTTCTCTCTAATGTTGGAGATGTTTTGGAACCGGAGTACTCTACTGCTGAGTCTCAGGAGTTTAAGGACATTTTCAGAGGTTTGGAGAATAATTTGTTTAAATTCAAATGGTTACAGTGGCAGAGACTGCATTTGTTGTCATGCTTACATCATAAAGTTGTTTTGAGAGGCCTGAGTGTGTTAAGGATGCCTACATACAGCAACACAGCAACACAGCTACTATGTTGGGAAGACAAATCGAATGTTGAAGAATTGTATCAGTGAATATTTGTATGAAATAAGCAGATGTGATAATAGGAATGCTTTTGTATAAGCATATTTGTAACACTGATACTGAACACTCCTTTAAATGTTTAGTTTTGTAATTATTGAATGTAGGAGCTAGAGGAGGTGATATTAAAACAAAAACAGAATGCTTGGAAGTTAAATGGATGCTAACTGTACAATCTGATAAGACTGATAAGGGAAAGGATTAAATGAATTTATACCTTTAAAACCCTTGCTGAGATCAAGTGACTTGACCAGGTGATTTTGAATTTTCTTAATTGTATTTAAGGTTTACTTGTTAGTTTGTTTTTAAATCTGATGAAGTACCTTTGGTGTGAAAGTGCTTATCTGTTTATATATATATATATATATATATATATATATATATATATATATATATATATATATATATATATATATATAGATATATATATATATATGTTTAATTTTTATTACTTTTGCGAAATTAAATAAGCATTTCATATAGTGCTGTGTTACCTAGTTCTTTATTTTATTTGTTGCTTCTGAATTTATTATTGGACCAGCTTTCACCTGCTCAGTTTGATTCTGTTTCCTCGTCATTCTTGATAAGTTTAAATTATTTATTTATTTATTTACATTTGATGATTGGGAAAATCCGACTGGACACAGGTCCTTTTTCAATGGAGGCCTGGGGAGAAAAGCTCCACAATAAAGATGAATTTAGGTATATGATTACAATAAGTAGATGTAGTTGTACGTATAAAAGTAATGTTGATACAATCATAGATCATGATAAATAACATTGTACATACAGTACTCACATAACATCTGTGCCATCTAAGATGGCATGTATTCTAAGAATTAAATAGCAGTTATTCACATTGTTACAGTAATAACATTTCAGCAGTATTATAAATAATAAGCTTTCAAGCATCAGAGTTTGTTGTAATCAAAGGTAGTTAGTGGAGTGAAAGAGAGGTTGAGGGTGGATGGAGTGGGAGATGCGAGTGAGGAGTGTTACAAGGGCATAACTAGCATTTTTTTAGTTGAGATTTAAGTATAGCTTTGAAGTGAGTGCATGATGGTACAGAGGTTATTGTGAGGGGGGGGTGTTCCATAACTCAGCTATTGAGCTGGAGAAGAGTGCTTCTCCATCAGAGTTCTTGGCTCTGGTTACCTGTAATTGATTTTGTGTTCCTGGAACGTAGTGGTCTGGTGGTATAATAGGGCTGGAGTAGATTTTGGAGAGATGGGACTTTTAGTAGATGGTTTACTAGTTTGTAGGCAAGTGAGAGTTGGTACCACTGAAGGAGGTGAGGGAGTTCTAGCCAGCCAAGTTCAGTAAGTGAGAGACAGTGGTGACTACGGTATGAGGCCCCAGTGGCAAACTTGATGATTTTGTTGTAGCAGGTCTCAAATTTATTTAGATTGCTTTGCCTTAGGTTGGTATATATTGGAGAGGTGTAGAGAAGGGTGGAGATAAGGTGGGAATGTGCAACTAAAATCCTGGATGTTTTGGTGAGGAATTGTTTATTTCTCTATAAGGCTCCTAGTTTTTGTGGACTTTTTTATGGTCATGGAAATGTGAATGTCAAATTTGAGAATATTGTCTATCTCAACTCCTAGCAATCTGGTGTGATTTGTTGGGAGGATAATGGTGTTGTCCTTGGTTGTAATATTAAAGTGAGAGTAGGTTTGAGTATGTTTGGTGGGTTGAAAGATGAGGAGTTTAGTTTTTCTTGGATTGAGTATTAACTGGGCATCAGATAGCCAAGTTTCAACAGAGGAAAAGGCATCCTGTGTGACCTTTTGCAGTTTGGGTAGGGATTGGGCTGAGCAGATGATGGTGGAGTCATCTGCATATTGTATGAGAGAGCCATTTTTGGTGGCAGTGACTAGACTATTGGTGAAAATGGAGAAGAGTAAGGGTCCAAGGATGGATCCTTGGGGAACACCAATAGAGACAGGTAGTTGGGGAGATAAGTCATTCTGACATACAACAGATTGCTGGCGGCCAGTCAGGTAGCTCTGAAACCAGTTGGTGACTGATTGAGAGAAGGATAGGTTACTGAGAACAGAGATGAGTTGTTTGTGTGGGACCATGTCAAATGCCTTAGATAGGTCTAGGAAAGTTGCAGAGGAGAAATAGCCATTGTTTTTATGCTTAAGGATAGTGTTAGTAAAAGTGAGTAAGGCAGTGGTAGTGCTATGGTTTGGCCGGAAACCATGTTGACTGTTAGAAAGGAGGTTGTTAGCAAGTGTTTTGGAGAGTGGAGAGAGAATTGCCATGGGCTGGTAATTGGTGAGTTCGGTGGAGGGGCCACCTTTGTAGAGGGGAATGATGTGGGTTATTTTCCATAGTGAAGGGACGTAGCATTCTGACAGAGATCGGTTAATCAAGACTGAGACTGCTAGGGCATCGGCTTCATATTTTAGGTATTCACCTGGGAGGTTGTCGGCTGCTAGTTTAGTGGGCTTAAGTTTAGTTAAAATGTTTTTTTATGTTGGAGGTAGGAAAAGGAGAAAAAGAGAAGGCAGTGGGGAGATTACTAGGTGTAGGTCTGGGGTGGAGGGGAGGGGGGGTTGTGTTGTCTAGCTAGTGATAGTATGGTTTGTGGGAAGTGTTTATTGAATGAGGTAGCAATATTTTCTGAGGAGTGGAGAATGTTAGGTGGAAGGGTACTGACTTTACCTGGGTGGACGATGGAGTTTATGGAGGACCAGAATTGCTTGGGGTTGTGCTGGGAGGAGTTAAGGGCAGACTGGTGGTATTGGATTTTGTCCTGTTTTATTAGCTTTTTGACTCCATTGTGGAATAATTCTAGGAATTTCTGTCTAGCTGAGGGGGTTTTGGTTTTGCGCCAGCGAACCCAGGCTTTATCTCTGATTTTTATTACTGACCTAGTGGTTTTCTGTAGCCATGGGGAGGATTGGGCTTTGACTCTGATATGTCTTATGGGGGTGTGGTTATTTAGGATGTCTAGGAAGGTAATACTGAAAAACTGAACTGCGTCATCTAGGCTGAGGTACTTTAATGGAGTCCAGTTACAGTCTTTGAAGGATGAGATGAATGTGAGTGGGTTAAAGTTTAGTTTATTATGTATTTGCTGATAGATGATGGGTTTAACCTGATATAGGTGTTTTTTGAGTAGGAATGTTGGGGAATGATCACTGAGGCTATCCAGTAGGCAGCCTGCTATATATGACTGGGGGATCTTGCTGACTAGTATCCAATCCAGAGTAGTATGCTTGTTGGAGTTTTTATCTATTCTAGTAGGTGACTGGATGAGTTGGGTGAAACCATGAAGGTTTAGATGGTGGACAGAATGGTTGTTGCAACAGGATTGCCAGTCAATATTGAAATCACCTAAAATGATGTTTTTTTGGGGAAGATGGTAGTTAACCCAACTGAGGAGGTTTTCTAGTGGTGGGATATTATGGCCAGGTGGGAAGTAGCATCCTATTATGTTAATGGTTTTATTTTGGTTTATTTTGAGGTTGGTATAAATTATTTCTTCATTGCCAGTTTGGGGTGCTGATATGTTTAGGATCTGAATGTTTAGCTGCTGTTTAAACCTTACAGCTACGCCACCCCCTTCCTTGTCTAACCGGTCTACTCTTAGTATATCATAACTAGTAGGGCGAATTTGCTCACTGCTAATGTGAGGTTTTAGCCAGGTTTCTGTCAGGATGATAATATCTGGGGAGTACAAGTCTATGTTGCCATGGAGTTCGTGGATTGTATTGGTTATACTTCTGATATTTAGGCTTAAGAGAAAGAGGTCAGTTGGCTTTTTATTGGCTGTAATTTGTGAGAAGTTGTGGTTATTCAATTGATTCTTAGGAGTGGAGTTGGAGATGGAGATGGAGGGGCCAGGATTGGTGTGGATGTCACAACTGAGGGCAAGTTTTGCTATGGCTGAGGGGATTGGTTTTATTAATGTGTGAAGTAGTTTGTATTTTAGGGAAACTTTTTGTTTGGGTGTAGTAGGTGATAGATAATGTGGGGGGTTAGTTAAATAGCTAAGAGGCTTTAATAGGATTAGTTAAATAGCTAGAGGGATTAGTAAATAGCTAAGAGGCAAGAGGCAATCAGAAATTCAGCACACTGATTCACAGATAGGCAGTTAGCTTTTTCAATGGTTTTGCAGTAGTGTACATTTCCTAGAGAGAGTCATGAATCTGCAAATGACATTTGAAATGGATTGAGTGGTGCATACATTTCTTTTAGAAGCTGCAGCAATTAGCAGGATACAATATTCGAGCTGGGCAGTAAAATACCTTCACCTATCTCAGTTTTATAGGGTCTAGATTGAAAGGGGTACATTCTATGCCCATTATTAGAGGAAGCTGATGTGTGTGTGTGTGTGTGTGTGTGTGTGTGTGTGTGTGTGTGTGTGTGTGTGTGTGTGTGTGTGTGTGTGTGTGTGTGTGTGTGTTTGTGTGTGTGTAGTTCAGGTGGAGTTGGAAATGTATGAAGGCGTTCAACCAAATCCTAAGGTATTGAAATGAAGTAACTTTTTCAACAGTGATGTTAAGATGATCGAGAATTTTAGAGTCCTGGAGATAGAAGTAAGATTTTACTTATTGCCAAAAAGCATTATTTTTATTTCAGAGGAGATTAACAGTAATTGTTTATCACTGACCCATTGAATAAGGGCATGAACATCTGCCTGAAGTTCTAGTTCAAGAGAAGAGACAGAGTGGTTGGAGTGGAATAGAAATTAGTAATAAAAGTGCTCAATGTAAAGCAGGAGTAGAAGGTAGGGAACATAAAAAAGTTTGTTAATGCAAATAGAAGAGAGGAGAGGTGATACAAAATATCCTTGGTGGGCACCTTTCCATGGAGGAACTGATGCAGAAGTTCATCAAATGAAATTCACTGAGAAGTAGCAGTTAGAGCGGCAGTTTTTGAACCAGGGTGTCATCACTAATGCCTGTTTCAATGGTTAGGAAATTGAATGATTTACAAAATCAAAGGCTCTGGTGAGGTCAGTAAAAATGACTCAATGGCCTTTGTCCAGTCCAAGTAGAATGTTATCACTGAGTGTAAATGTAGCTGTAGATGTAATGTAACCAGAACAAAAACCATGCTACTTTTGAGAGATAAAGTTGATTTACTGACCGAGTTGCAAGTAAATTATTTTGTACAGAAACTTTCCTCAGGTAGGGACACTGGAAATGGCCTGAATGTTTTGTGGAGTAACTGGGTTTTCTTTTAATTGTTATGACACCCTCTTAAAGGAAACAGAAGTAGATAACTAACTGATTGCCTTGGAAACGTTTTCCTTGACTTCTTTTTAATAGACATCACGGCAGGCATTGAATGGAGCTTGGTAAATCTGCAATGGTGCTAAGACTGAAAGGAGAGTATATGATGGGGGAGGGGGACATGCCATCCTAGGGCTTTGAGGAGTGAGCTGAGAAGTGGCATCTATGGTTTAATGTAGTCAAATGAAGGGTAGCTCAACTGAGGTAACCTTAAATAGAACACCAACAGGGAGAAGTGACCTCCCCCCAGAAAAAATTCAGAGCAGAAAAAAAATGGTTTGTTATTAAAGTCATAAATGAAGTAACAGGTACAAACTGGGAAGATATAGATAGTCAAGGGCAGAACGATAACTGTATCTTTAGAAGAACAGCCTATGTAAAAAGATACACTCTGCTATGATATGCAGAATTCTTGTCTGGCCCACGCTTGAGCTTTGTGTTCATGTCAGGTGCCCATACAGAGAAAAAGATAGAGGAAGGTATAACAAATCTCTACGAGGGTGATAAGAGGAGTTGAGTGGAGTGTAGGAGAAGTGCAAAATGCTTACAGCAGAAAACTCTATTTAAATATGATGATAGATTAGTAGGGGAGATTAAGATCTGGGTGAGCAAGATGTCTATGGAGCAGTGTGATGGCGTACAAGTAAAGAAGATATATAGAGAAGAAATAAAAGGGAACAAGCCTACCAAATGAAGCATATATAGTTAAATAAGACTGTTTCTTGAAAGTATTGGTTAAATGAAATAGTTTATCTCAAAGGGTTATGATTTGTAAGGTGAAAAATTCCTTCAATGCATTCAAAGATTTGAAGTAGGTTAAAGAGAAACTGGATGGGTTAAACAAATAATTTATTATTTTGTGTCATAATTCCTATACAGTGTAATAAAATATAATGATTATTGACTGCAGTTTGGGATCTTAAGATTGTGACCAATTCATATTACATTTCCAGCTCCCATTATAAGCTTCTCAGTAACTCACAGACATTTGTAATGTCCCATGTAGATTGGTATGGGTACATAAACTTAGATAGTTATAACCCTTCCCATGATGCATCATATGTGGCTACAAAGCAAGTAAATATAATTGGTAAGATACATGTGATAGTGTCATCTCATTAAACCATATACTTAAGCATTTTTCCTCTCTCATTACTTAATAATGGTGACATTTTTCACAGCATCGGTTCCCATAATGCTCTTCCTGATCCACTTCTGGTACCTCAACATTTTATTCCTCTCACACTGGGTGTTAATCATATGGTTATAACAACAGTTATATATAGCATAAATGTTATTGGTCTATGGGAAAGCAGACTCTGCAACAGGCAGACTGGAACACGTTTAATATGCCAATTACCATTCAGAGGCAACAAATGATTGTGTCTGCATTGAGGAGTCTTAAGCAACACTTGCACTGACAATTGTAAGTACATCAAATTCTAGAACAAAGCATACATTATTTTATGGACTAAGCTTCAGCATTCACTGTACACACTAAATATGAAATCAAGGGTCTAATTATAGAGATGATAAAATCAGCACGTAAAGGAGAGTAGTATTGCTGGAACTGAATGCATCCACAAGTCTTGGTGAGCACCTTTGTGAGGTGAACCTTGTTTTTATAAAATCTCACCAAGATGGTACTCATGTATAGACTGTATTTTATATAGCATAGATCATGGAGGGAGGTAGGTTAAAAAATAAAAAAGACAGCTGGCTGAACAATTCCCATGATAAAAAAGTGCCCAATCCTGGTAGACACACTAGTGCCAGGACTGAAAAAAATTACTGTGTAGAATTCTAAAGACACAGAAATATTCCTACAATAGGGTTAGGCCAGGCCAAGGGGGAGGATGCCTCCTGTTGCAGCAGGAAGCAGTAGTCCATAGAAAAAAACTGACAAGCCAAAACAGAGCCATAAAAATGATGGACTACTGAGGATAAGAAAGACATTATGTATTGTTACTATTATGTAAGAAGTTGAGAATTTCTGGATAGAAGGTATGCAAAAAAGATTAAGAGAGAAGTAAGATGAAAGAAAAATACTTGCACAAGAAAAAATTTTAAAAGCTTCAAATGCAAATTTGTCACCATTAATACAACAGATTCGTGAAAAAAGTATATAGACCAAGAAACATTGGGCTGCTTGGATAAAGAAGTGATTGAGAAAGGGCGAAAATATAAAGAACAAAATGTAGAGATTTTTGAATGGTGTAAAAAAGTAACATTGACATGGGAAGAAAAGAGAGATCTGATATGGTGCAAAGGAGAAAGCCAAACTAATCAATACCAGACCTCTCAACCATCCCGAATAACTCGGTTTTTGCCAAGTTTTGGGGTCCCAGTAATGGTGTGCCACAATTCCCGAGTGGCACCCCATTAGTTCCGATTTTTTGGATCTATTTTTTTAAATTTTCACGCTTTCGGAGGTGACGTCATCATGTGTGCGATGACGTTATCTCCGTCAGCATGCCACTCATCTGTTTGAATAGGACTGCGGTTAGATTTACTTTACTAAGCTACCACGTGTTGCAGGAAGATTTACTTCTGCCATCATGTAGAACACAGGAGGAGGATTACTTTACTTTCTGCCATTCAGGCAGAACACAGAATTTACTTTACTTTCTGTCGGGCAGAACACAGAATTCACTCGTGGTGTTACTTTCCTGCTTAGCTGATTGTTTTCTGCTCTCCTCTCTTAACTGTTTCTTGCTGGCACTTGCCTCCCGCCCTCCACGCTTATTGGCTTTCCCTCCTGTCTCCCCCTCCCCCCTCCCTTCTCAAACTCTACTTGTAGTGGTTTCCTCTCTGAGGCGCCATCTTTGAATCTCCACTAGCTCCTCGTAGGTGTCCCTAGTTTGTCTGCGTGGCGTGCTGCCTGTAAGTACTACTTGTTTTTTTTATCAGCAATTGTGCTTTTTTAATTCCTTGGTTAAAAGTATACTAACGCCTATAACTTGTAGCCGCTGATGTTTTTACCACCAGTATCTTGATAACGCTGCTGGTCTGTGATCGCAACTATGTTTGCACAGTAACTCCTTTGCATTTGGTGTTTTTTGGTACTTAACACTGGTTTTGGCTGCTGGATGTAGTCGCTAAGGTGTTCTTACCGTTTTGTGTAGTGAGGGCTGAAGATTTCTGTGTACTGTTGCCCGTTTAGGCTGCTAAACCTAGTCGCCTAGATATTTAAAGTTGAATGTCCACCGGAGTTGTTTTATTGTAGTCTACCAGATTTCTGTGTTCTGTTTCCCGTTTATGCTGCTAAACCTAGTCGCTTACATATTTAAAGGTGAATGCCCACCAGAAATTGTATTATTGTTGTCGGCCTATGTTTTTTAGCCACTTTATTGGGTCGCTAGATGATTGAACCCCTAGAACACTATTTTTAATGCACAGTGGTACTTTTTTTCCTTTTAATTACAGTTTAAGCTGCCTAAGGCCTTCATTTTAATGCCTTGCTTATGCTGCTTTAGCGTACCCTGTTCAAACTGGTCATTGGATACGGTTGCTAGTTTAAAGCTTTTGCTTTACTAAAAGCCCTTTTACTTCTAAGGGTAGACGGTTACCTCGTTGAGAGGTTTTCCTTTCAAATTAACCCAATATTGCAGCTCTTATATTCTTTATAAGGGAGTGTTTGTGTGAATAGCACAAGGTTCTCTAAGGGCTTGTGACTAACCTCTTTGAGAGGTTTTCTTTGGTGCGCTGCCCTTGTAGTTAGAACCTATTATAGTGTGATAGCACAAGATTTACTAAGGGGCAAGGATTAACCTCGTTGAGAGGTTTCCTCTTTTTTAATATAATATTAAAGCAACAAATAAATGCTACTCTTGTTAGTTAGTGCCCTGTATAGTGTGCAAAGTGTTATCTCCTCTTCCACTGTTTGGTACTAGACCTGCATGTAACAAATACTTTTTACTTGCAAAGTGTATGAATCCTTCCTCTAACAACTGTTTTAGTACCCTACCATTGTATACTATTACGGACATGAACTCCTGCTGAATGTATCTCTTACATAGTTCTTTGTATAAATGTATTATATCTGCTGCTGCTACCTTTGAATATTGCCTGAATAACTGATACTGAATTGCTAATATTGTATTTTTGGTTTAACCTGTTACCTGTACCTCTCCTTACTTCCTATTCTTCTAACCACAGCTGCTCTCTCACTTATTATTCTTTTTGTTTTCCAGCTTTAAAGCCTAGTGCTCCTCATCGGGCTGTCCCTTCCCTGCTGGCTTATCTCTCCCGGTTTACCTGAAGCTACGAAGCTGGCTATCTGTACTGGCACCCAGGAAGCACCCCCAACTCCTCTTGAGTAAAAGCAGTTATTGTCCTTTTCTCACCTGCATTGGCTGTATGTCCATTTTTGTATAATTTTACTTGGTGTCTATGTCCTCTTGTGGGCGGCACATACGCAGTACAAGCTAAAACTACCCCTTCCCTTACTCACCTGCATACTTTTCAGTCACCTTATCCCCTAGCATTCGTTGTCAACCACTCCTGCCCCTGCTACTCTTCCCTCAACTGTAACATCCTGCTTGTCTTGCCTCTGTTGTTTCCACTCTATCTCTCAGATTACCTCTATCTGGCTGCTGCACTCCTTTTCTCTGTTTCTCCTACCTTCTGTTCCCTGAAAACTGGGTCTTACATTTTAAATACCTGCCTATTTTCTGCTTTTCCCTCCCTGTGCCCCTCTGCAAACTGTACATTTTACTTCCCTATACCTTGCACCTGCTGTCTCCGTGTATTTTCACTGCTCCCTTTCTTGTCTTTTTATCACCTAAACTTTACCTCTTTCCTACTTTTACCTGCACCTGTTGTATCTACTTGTTTACTGCCTGAATCCCTCTCAGGCACCTTAAACAACTTTCCCTTTCTTGCTTCTTAAACTAAGTAGTAGAGATTACTCGTGGTGTTACTTTCCTGCTTAGCTGATTGTTTTCTGCTCTCCTCTCTTAACTGTTTCTGCCCCGCTTCGCTCCCTTCCCTACCCCCTTATCCCACCCACCCCACGTGTCCTTAGCTTTATACCCCTTACACCACACTCCCTCTAACTTCACCTATCACTGACTCTTACATCATCCGCAACTTCCTCTCAACTTTTCCTTCCTCTATCACCTCTCCTATCACCTGACTTTACTTACAGGTATATTCCTATCCTGTATCTTCCATCTAGCTATACACCCTTACACTATAGTCTTCCAAAGTTCACTTGTTTATTCCTGTCTCATAATCTCAACATGTCAATGAACATCCTCCAACATACTTCCATGATCTCTGTAAAAAACAACACTCTAAAAATACTAATTCTTCTACTTATCACTTCCCTCTCTCATTCTGCCCTATTCCTTAACCTCCTATGAAACTAAACTCAATTTCCACTTCAACTACTCTCCTAAACATACAACCTCACATTTCAAAAGTCTACACCTCTCTCAATTAAACATCACATCTACCTCTAGCTACCTCTTAGCTAAATACCACAGATTGTCTCACATAAAATGTCATAACCTCTTGATTAGAAAACTTAAGTACTTTCTAAACTTCCCTAACAAATCCTACTTGCAATACAACCACTCTACCTTGATAGATGGTGACATCCACCCCAACCCTGGTCCATCTAATTTTTCAGCTGAAGCTACACCTGTCTCTCTAAACACTTCTCATGAATCACTAACCTCCAACACAAATACTCTACTCATTGGACACCTTAATATCCAAAGTGTCAATAACAAAATAACCCTACTCCACTCTCTTCTTGATCACCACTCCTTCGACATTCTTTGTTTAACAGAAACTTGGTTAAAACCCTTTACTAAAGACACTGAAATCATACCACCAGGTTATAATATCTTGAGACTCGACCGCAATGGTAAAAAAGGCGGAGGAGTAGCACTATTGTTCAAAACAGAACTAAAAATAACTTTAGTACCCTATGAGAACCTTGGATTTACTAAAACTGAACTTCTTATCTCAAAGCTGCAACTAAACCTCAAAAAATCTATCTTTATCATCTGTATATATCTACCCCCTGGAAATAACTCTGCTACCATAGAAAATATCCTCAGTTGGGCCTCATCCACCTACCCACAAGAAACCATAATACTAGGAGACCTCAACTTAGACTGGTCCTCAATATCCACTATCAACCCAACATCCCACATTAATCTCCACGGCTTTACTCAGACAATTAACACCTCTACTAGGATCAACAAAACTAATAACAAAGAAAGTATTCTTGATTGGATTTTGGTAAACAAACCTCAAGTTAAATATCAGTCTGGAACACTACCTGATGACATTAGTGACCACAACCTAACCTATATTATTAGACAAAAAAATACCTCTAATTACTCTCCTTTATATAGGACCCTACGTAACCTCAAATGCTTTAACCCAACCCTTTTTAAAACGGAACTAAAGGCTTGTAACTGGAACCCACTAAAAACACTTCCTCTTCAAGAAGCTGTTAATTACTTTAACAACACATTCCTAACTATTCTTGATTATCATGCACCAAAACGTTCTATTAGAATTAAGGCTAAGCCAGCCCCCTGGCTAACAAAAGAGACTAGACAAAAAATGTCACTTAGAAACAAATCTTGGTTAAAATGGCGAACTAGCAAATCTCCCATAGACCAACAGACTTTCAGACACCTGAGAAATATTACCAAAACATCAATCCTCTCTGACAAAAAGAACTACTATAGCAATCTTCAGCAAGTGAATCACAATAATCCTCAAAAATTCTGGTTAACCCTAAATAGACTTCTTCACCCTGGAAAGACTACCACCCCCCCTTCTGGGTCTGATAACATTCCTCCCCTTGACACTGCCAACACGTTCAACTCATTCTTCATCAATACTATTAATTCCTTGGCCTCCCATCTATCCAGTGACAATACCAGCATTCATGACCATACATCCTCCAAACTACCAACCTCTAGGCTTCAACCCATCTCCACTACCTTTATACAGAGATGCATTCTCAAACTTAAACCTTGCACCCCCTCAGCTGACCAGCTTCCTTCTGAATTCCTTCAAAAAGCAGCCTCTGAAATAGCTTATCCCATTTCAATTCTCATTAATAGGACCATAAACGAAGAAACCATCCCTGATGTATGGAAAATCTCTTACATCATACCATTACATAAAGGAGGTAACTCCTTTGAACATTCTAACTATAGACCCATAGCACTATTGTCCCCTCTCGCTAAAATAATGGAAAAATGTGTCCACCATCAGTTAATGAATCACCTTCTACAAAATAAAATACTAACAAACTGTCAACACGGCTTTAGGCCCTATCATAGCACAACTACTGCTCTGCTCTCCTTTACAGATATTATTAACAATAATCGCAATAATAATGTCCTGTCTTCTGCTCTCTTCATTGACCTGTCCAAAGCCTTTGACATGGTTAACCACTCTCTCCTACTAAAATTCTCGAATCTCTCTCCTTAGCACCTGAGACTATCCACTGGTTTAGCTCATATCTCACTAACAGGAAGCAAGCTGTCCTCTGGGATAACAAACTCTCATCTCTTCTACCAATCTCCCTTGGAGTCCCCCAAGGCTCTATTCTTGGACCACTTCTTTTCTCCCTCTTTATAAATGACTTACAAGTAGCCATTCCTCAGGCTACCTGCATTCAATATGCTGATGACTCCACTCTTATTTGCTGTGCTAAATCCATTTCTGAACTTCAAACTAACACTCAAGCTGTATTTTCTAAAGTTGAAACTTGGTTCCTAAAACGCTGTCTACTCCTAAACGCAAAAAAGACCAAACTACTTCTCTTTAAACCTACTACCAGATCCCCTTCACTTGACTTCTCTATTGTGTCAAATAATGGTACCATTATATCACCTGACTCTACTACCAAATTGCTAGGTGTCACGATTGATAACAATCTCTCCTTCGACCTACATATCAACAATACCATTAAATCTGTAAACAGGAAACTTGGCTCTCTATATAGAATCAAAACTTTTTTAACTTTCCCTGCAAAAGTGAATCTTGCCCACTCACATCTTATTTCCACACTTCTCTATGCCTCACCTATCTACACTAATCTTAAGAAAAACAATCTCTAAACTATCCACCTCCTACAATAACATAGCTAGATTTGTTACTGGAAAACAATTTAGAACCCACCATTGTCAGAATCTGCAACAACTTCACTGGCTTGAACTGACAAACATGTTGCTTCTATCCCAACTTATGTTTGTCCAAAGAGCCTTTTACCAACCTCTTAATACACCTGCTCTTTCTAACCTCTTAAGACCTTACTCAAACCTGAACTCTCTCCGCTCTTCTAACAAACTGCTAGTTACCTTAACCAAATCTAATAACCTTGCGGGTGATTCCCTTTACGCAAATGCCATTGGGAAACATTGGAATAAACTTCCTCCCGAACTCACTTCAATTGCATCTACCGCTCTGTTCAAACAAAAACTAAAAGTCCACCTTAATAACCACTGGACATGTTCCTGCTCAAAACCTGATTAAAATTTTCTTGACTCTTTCTCCTCCTCTTGGCTATTTGTCTCTCTCCTTCTAGCAATACATATCTCTTCTATCTTGTACTTTGTTTTGCAAAATGTTCTCTTTTTCTTGGTCTCTTGCTTTCTCTAATCTTACTTTCTCTAATTGATTCCAAAGATAAAATTATGTTGAACTTTTGGTTTATACCTTTAAATTTAATTAGTTATTCTGGTCTTGAGTAAATACCTACCTCTTTTTTAAATCTGATTGTAAATCTGTTATTATGTAATTGTTGTTTTGTTGTATCCGTCCTGTCTACATGTGGAGCTTTTCTCCCCGGGCCTCTACTGAAAATGGAAATATATCCAGTTAGACTAGCCCGGTTAACAAATGTAAAATAAAATAAAATAAATAAAATAATACTTTACTTTCTGCCGTTTGGGCAGAACACAGGATGTGGATGTACTTTACTTTCTGCCATTCGGGCAGAACACAGGATTACTTAATTTTGCCATGCAGAGCCGGTACAATCGTTGGACTTATCTTCTGGAAGTCAGCGCTAAGGTAGGGTGTGAGTGTGTCTCAGCAAACCCCCAGGACTGATATTAAGCATTCCTGCATGATACGTCTCCAGACGATAGAATAGGGGTAAGTGATAAAAACAAATCTGAGACTTTGTTAATAAAAAAACACTCAGTGCATTGCTAATATAATTTACAGTGACAGGTACAATAGTTCTTATTAGAAAATGTATCAGATTTTGTGTTTCTTGATTTTACAAATGTGTTAATAGAGTATTCTTTCTGCATTAGGATAATGTAAAGCCACAGGATTTTTTTCATTCTTTTGTGGCAAACTAGTCACATGCATGATATCTCTAGGTCAGAATGCAGTCTTGAAGCTATCCAAAGTATCATATAAGTTCAACAAGACTCTTGAACAGGAATGGATATTGGTAATTGTCCACACAGGAAGAGAAATGGACATTAGATAGGATTACCTTTTCTTTCTTTCTTTCTTATACCTGTAAAGCATCTCAGAACACTTTTGTTGTGAGCATGTAAGATTTTTTTCTGGCCAGTTTTGATATTACTTCTCATATGAATTCAGTACAATGCAATGATCAAATGCTACCAGTGTGTTTAGAAAATTGAATATATCTTATAGAGAATATGGCAAACTTAGAGTATAAACATGGATTTTTAGAATATTAGATGCCTGATGTATTTATTTTTGAAAAATGATGCTACTGATTTGAACTAGGTTAACTTAGAACCAGAAACTTATTTACATAATTGTGTCTCAAGAAATATATGCAGCATAACATTTCTATCAGGGAATCCCCTAGTACTACATTTGAGATGGGTTAAGCATTTGCTGATATGCTTCTTATCTCACTCGTTAGTATTTCTTAATTAAATTCCTTTTCTAATGCAAACAGCATACATCCATACTTCATCCCCTATCTATTCCATTGCACTATAGCTTAAACAAATCTGTGGACTTACCAAACAAGGGGAGATACAGAAAAATAAATAAATTCATAAACTAATATTCTCTGCATGTGCTATAGAGTGCAGAACAGGTGGAGCTGTGTGCAGAAAGTGAAGATTAGAGCCCCCCACACTCAGCCTGGGTCAAAGTCCCCTTAATAGCAGTGGTACTGTAATTCCCCAGGCCCCAAAGAATCTATAAGAGAGGGATTAAGGGTAACTTGTGATATAATACCTTAGATTGCTGCAGTGATTTTGCTTAATTATGCATAGACTCATTCATGGCAATCAGCTTAGATAATAGTGATTTGTAGGAAACTGTACTGGAAGGATAACCTTCGCTAGGTTTCACCAATGAGATCGGGCAAGAGGAACATTTAGATACAATAATCTGAGAAGGAGCAGTACCATCTCTCAAATTACTGCATTAACTTAGAGAAAGCAGTCATATTGATCAGAAACTGAAGCCAGAGACATTTGCAGAGTTGGCTTCCCAACAGTAGGTTACATCTTCCCTGGGTAGCCATTTGGCTTTTTCTAGGGTTTTGTGTGTGTGTGTGTGTGTGTGTGTGTGTGTGTGTGTGTGTGTGTGTGTGTGTGTGTGTGTGTGTGTGTGTGTGTGTGTGTGTGTGTGTGTGTGTGTCTGTCTCCCAATGGAATACATCTGGTGGCTAGAGGTACTCGGGCTCAAACCCTGTACCTTGGGTGCAGGTAAAAGCAATGTTTAAAATGTGTCCCTGGTTTTTGGCCTTTTGCCCCTCCCCCCCAATTGAAAATAAGTGCAAGATGGATGTGGTGTGGGTTTCAATGCTGTTTCAATGAATGTGAGTTTCAAGGGTAGAGAAGTTTTAATGCCAAGTCTATTTTCATTGTTAGTAGTATTGCTTTGTTTGGCAGATATCTATTAGTGTTGGCGCATTGTGCTATAAAATGTAAAAAACTAAAGTCCAAATCATTGTAGAAGTAAAGCAGGATGCACACATTAGTGTTTATGGTAAATGGGGTGAAATAGCCAGGTAATGGGACATTGGAATGGCTGCAGGGGGACTCTGGTGCTATATTTTGGTTCTGTTCTTCAGTTTACGTTTCAAGTTGGTATCCCACAATTCCATTGGAGTGAGCAGGGTTGTTTAATTATGTATGCAAATTTTACGTTAATCAGCGTAGAGATTTGTACCTATTTTTCATGGGCCTTGTCCAGATTTTTGATGTTTCCAAGTTGAGAGGTATGATCAATACAAAAAAAGCAGCTACAAAGATGTTTGAAAAGAAATACAGGCAAAGACACCCAGATATGAAAAATTTCAGAATACAAAAAATAGTATCAGAAAGAGTGAATGCAGAACTGAAGGTTAGTACAGTAGAAATTAAACAAGTAGAAGGTATAGTTATGGAATGCCTGCAAAATGAAGAATTTAGTGTAGAAAGTCTAACACAGGTTATGTCACAGCATAATGGAACAATGAGTCTCCAAAGTAAGGAGAGACAGTAGGAGTGGGATACATCTGAAGAAGAAATATGGACATGGGAAAGAAAAACAGATTTAATATGGTGCAATATTTTTGCAATGGAGAAGGCAAAACTAATCAATACAAAACACAGCAATAAAATATTTAAAGAGAAATATAGGCAAAGGGATCTGGATATGAAAAATTTTACAGTACGAAAAGTAAGAAAACAACTTTGTAGTTCATGTAGAACACAGCCAGGGATATTATTGGGTCCCATGGAAGCTGTATTCTTGACCTTGGACAATGCAGCTTTAACCTGTGCTGCAGTAATGGTGGGTACCTGGCATTCTTCCAGTATTGTGATTGGTCCTTTAGATGGGGAGAGAGGGGTAAAGCTGGCACTGAATCTGTCAGCCAGTATGTTGGCAATATCTGTTGGCTCAGTATAGGAGGTACCATTGTGCAGTAACTCAGAGCAAATCTGGGTATTGCTGTGGAGGGTCTTGATATAACTATAGAAGACTTTGTGATTGTTTTTAGGGTCTGCCATAATTCTTTCTTCATAGCTGGCTTTAAGGGATTTGATGAAGGATCTCAACTTTTTATTGAGGCTAATAAGGGAGTTTTTCCTGTCTTGGGACTTCACCTTTTTCTACAACAGTTTCTTCCTTCTGTTGTAGAGTTTATTAATGACAGGGGACCATCAGATTGGCTTCATTTTTTGGAGGAGAGCATCGTGGTTCTGTTGGGTATGGCTAGTTCCATGCATTTATGTACATTGTTGCCAAATAAAGATACTTTGGAGCCTTCATTGGTAAACCAGCACAAAAGTTCAGGTGGAGTTGAACAAGCAAAGGAAGGAGCAGGAAATGGTGGAAACTTTGATTTAGTCAATGCTGTGGAGTGATAAGCTAGTGAGTTCCAATATGAAACAGCAACAGATGACCCACGATGAAGCTGAAGAGGCTATGTCACAGGAAGATATACTGGAACTTTCTGTAGAATGCCCACAGGAAACTGAGAATAAAGAATGTTCCCTCAGTTTAGAAGAAATCAAAAGTCAATAAGACACAAAATGTTAATGATAAAACAACAAAACTATTAAAAGAAATTAATGTGATATAACAGAAGCAAATAGACTATATTATTGTGCAGCTAAATTAATAACAGATAAAGTCCTACCACTAAAATACAGGGCAGCAGGAGAAACAAAGGGAAGAAATCAAAAGCAATCATAGACGTGTCGAATAGAGAAAACTATAAAGCAAATATGACAAGAATTGTCACTATTGGAAGAATATAGAAGAAAGAACAAATCAACAAAATTACTTACAAAGAAAGATGTGACAAAAGCAGCATGCAATATTAGAACAGACCAGGATCTATCGTATACTGTCACAAATTATAAGCTAACGATACCAGCACAGGCCAAAATACTTGGAAGATATGCAAATGAATATAAAGGGAAAGTACAAAATAAGCAATTCAATGATGAACCCCAAAAGGTTTTTTTGAGAATTGGGAAACAAAGCAAAGGAAATATAAACACCACCAAAAAAAAAAAAAGAAGAAGAAATAGACAGAGGAGAAATATCTATGAAGACCCTGTGGAACATAATAAAAATGCTGAATGAAGAGAGGAGGTAAAAGAAACAGCAATAAGTTTTAATGCACATTATATGAAATGGGATGAAGTAGCAGTCAAAGAAATTGAAACAAAATTAAGAAAGGCTCCTAATTGGAAAACCCCACGCCCAGATGCACACCTAACTTCTGGCTAAAAATGTTAACATCTTTACATGAAGATTTAGCCCTGAGTAAGAACTATTTATAAGCCCACTCTGAACAGACACCAGCCTGGTTAACAACAGGTAAATCAATACTCCTCCTTAAGAGTGAACCTGCAAGCTATCCTTAAAATTAATATAAATAACTTAGCTTCCAATGATGTGTAAACAATACACTGAAATTGATGCCGGCAGAGCTTATAGTCATTTAGAAGAAAACTCAATAATAGCAATAGAAATAAGGGCAATAAAAGAAGTCATATGGAACAAAGTATTATTTGTTAAATAAAGTCATAATGCAGAATTATAAAAATGGGAAGAATCTAAGTATGGCATGGATAGATGACAAAACATCATTTAACAGCAACTTACGTTCATGGATAAAGGAGTGCTTACAGATGTATAAGATACACACTACATCAATCAATTACAATACAGTGACCATGAAACAGTGGCAAAGCACTTTGCAGTAAAGCCATGATAAAGGACAAATTACTATCCCAGAGATAAAAATTCAAAGGTGGGTATTCCAGAGTGACTCTCTGTCACCACTACTCTTTTGTCTTTTCCTTAACCTATTAAGTTGTTTATTTAACAGAATAGGTCATGGCTGCCAGAAAACAACAAAGTATAAAACCTTCTCATCTTCTTTTTGTGGATGATTTAAAACCGTATAGTTCATTATACAGTATGTGGAACTGAAGACAAAACTTCCTTGTATAATATGAGAATGTCATTTGGTCTTGATCCATCTATCAAAAACCCCTTTTCCCATTTTTTTGTTAGTGGGGTCGGGGTGTCACTTCAACACTCACAATCATCTGAAGCCAAGGTTTACACTGCCAGATGGCTAGCCCTGTCATGGTTTGGTCATGATAAATGTGCAAAAGTAACATGTAAAGCAGGAAAGCTACAGCACAAAGACAATATCAGTCTGGGACAGGAATGTGATATAATGGCACTTGAGGAAGAGGGAGTGCATAATTATTTGGGAATTGCTGAAGGATTGACAATAAAACATGAACAAATGCAAACAAAACTCAGTAAGAAATATTTAAAAGACTAAAATTAATACTGAAAACAGCCCTGACATCTAGGAACAAAGCCCAAGCTATAAAACAATTTGCTTTCAAGTTCTGTCTTAAAGTTTTGGGGTGATTGACTGTCCCCAAAATGTATTGAATCAGTTGGACAGGAAATAAGAATAATGCTTCACACTTATCAAATGATACAAAATAATCAGTGTACTCCAAGATTATATAGTCCTCATTCTGAAAAACGTATGGGCTCCTTGAAATGGATTACATGTATAGATCTGCAAATGTAAGACTGCATACATACCTACTGACCTCATCAGATACAAACAGATCTAAGAACTAGATACAAGGCCTGAAAAGGGGAAACACACCAGGTTACACAGCCTTTATTATGATAGTGGCTCAGGTTCACAACCGCTAACAGGTAGGAGGTGGGTGGGCAGACACTAACACCCCTATCTAGTGCGAGGCTGAACACATTGTGGTCAAGCAACCCAGGTATAGTTGACTAAAGTGAGGATTGTTGGAAAGTAAAACATTACTGTGAAGAGTCCAAGAAATCATAGTTTTTGAGAGGTAGATTTGGGAGAATGGGAATGATCCAGTTACAGGTAGGTCGAGAACAGGGTTACTGGCAAACATCATGGGTCAGCAAGGACTGGTGCTAGAAGATGCCAATTAAGCTGTACCCCAGTGAAGAAATGTCATCTGCTGGGAAAGAGATTTTGTGTGTGGTGTAATCTAACATTAGCTAAAGCACTTGTTGCAGAACTTTACCAATGAAGTACATGTGCAGTAATCCCATATTTTGCGACACTGCATGTACTTAAGGTGATAGACAGTGATTTATGTTAATTAGAAATGAATTCCTACTTTCGTGTACTGAAAGGAAATGGAAAATAAAACAAGGCTTAAGAATAATACATACAGCAAATGCTCAGCTAAACTTTTTTGATATGTATTCCTAAACAAGTGGTAAAGCATTTTCATCTTTTGTAAACTCCACAAGGGTACTGAGACTTCGTCAGACTGAAACTTCATCTATTTCCATTAAATATTTGGAGCCCTTCTGTTTGTCACTGGACAGCTGATTGACACTGAGAATGTCAAACCTGAATGATACTCTGTGTCATGTCATGGTGGTCAGACTTGGAGTAGAGCAAGAAGCTGAGGATTGTTTTTTCCTTGTTTTGGGTATGGGGTCTTGGGTCCATGTTGAGGGGATGCAGGATGGCTACCCACCTGCAGAATAAAAGATATTTTTTTTTGTTTTTGTGAATTTGGGAGTGACAGTGTTTTACTATTGGCCACCTAATGCTTTAAATGTTTGGAGTTTGACTAATGACTTGGCAATTAAATGAGACATAGACATTTCTAGGGAACCCAGAAACACTGTGGCTTTCTAATATTTTAGCAGTTCAAACCATGTAAAAGTATGGTAATTTCCACAGGAAAATAAAAAAAAATCCTAATGTAAGGATATTTGGCATGTCTATGGTCATGTGCCAGTGTAAGAAGGATTCAAAACTTGGCATCCACTACTTTGTTTTGTTATACTGCATTCAGAATGAAGACTTGTAAAAGACATGAGGGATTCATGAATTGCATCTATAATCCTTAAAGAATAAAGTACGCACAAAAATCAGAACAGAAAAACCTCAATATTTTTTCAGTTTCTCATACACTTTAAGCCAGATACAGCAGGCAATGTGACAAGTCAGCATTGAAATTAAAAAATTTGTTGTCCAAAAATCTAAAGTAAATACTATATTTAAAAATCACAAATACATTTATTATTTACGTTAGAATGTTAAATGTCACTTCATTATTGATATATCAATGATATATGCATATTCATGTTGTTGTTTGATGACAAAGTTTTGTTCCATATCTTTGAAAAGTAAGTAATATTTAATTTAGATGCCTGCATTTACAATAGCCATTTGAGTATTTTTTTAATACTGCATGGCTTGGAAACTATATACTTTTACATCTTTACTTATCTTTTCTTTTTTTTTTTTGGAAGAGTGACTATTTGAGTGTCTATTTCTGTCTGTGTAACAATAATTCCAATTGAGTCTGAAAAAAAACACCATATATATGCTAAGATAGCCTAAATAAATCCTGTAAATTTGTCACATTGAGGCCAGAAAAGTAGATTACAAAAGTCTTCCAATATAATAATATTATGCACTATTTCACATGTTTTTCTACTGCCTTAATCATGAATACTGTCTATAAGAAGGAAATCAAAGTGTAAATATGACACTGAATTAAATAAATATTAGCTCAGAGAAAATAAGAAAAAAAAACAGACATTATGATACGTGGAAAGTATATTTTTAAATTGCAAATAGACAGCTTTGTGTATATGTGTATATGTATAAGCACAGAATGAAACTTGTCACAAGCACTTACTTTAAAAATTCTTAATGTTGGCTCAAACAAAAGAATGTGCTTGTGACAAATGTCTACCTCTCCTGCCTCTTGTACAATATAGTAATAACATAAAATGAAAATCTATCTAATATGATATAAATAATGCAAATCTAAAGTACATCAGATATCTCCTGATAAGGAAGAACATCTTTGGATGAAAATCACTGTCATTTCTCATGGGTTGAAAAGGCCACTGGAGGAGAAGGCCTGGAATGTGTTCATTAATTAATGTCCCGGCGTGAAATCTTACAGCACTGCAAGAAATCTAATGTTGTGACAAGGATGTGGCTGGCTTAATATTACATCTCAGATGGGAGCATGGGCTAAACAGTCTCTAACACAGCTGTCATATGCATTATCAAAATTAATATCTACACGCTACTCACCAAGCCCATCTTAGGATAAGAGTGGAATGAGTAATATAAGGAGACAGTTCGGAAATATAAACTACAGCATTGTGGCAGCAGTAAAAAAAAAATGCTGGTACCACACACACAGACACACACACACACACACACACACACACACACACACATACATAGATACATAAATGTGTAAACATTTTATGTCTGTGCAAGAATGTGTATGTTCTGTATATATATATATATATATATATATATATATATATATATATATATTTATATACATATACTGTAGATATATGAGGAGGGAGAGTTATATGCAGATATGATTACCTAACAAAATATCAAATGTCTGAATCACAAAACATGTTGTGATTCAATCTTTTTACACTGATAATAAAAAAAAAAACAAAAAGAAAAAATCATAAGAACAAACCCAGGGCAAGGTGTTAGGGGGTGCGATCAGTAAGTGCAGATCCTGCATGCTTTTTTTTTTTTTCTTGTAAGGGCATTTCTGAATGCCAGTACAGAAATGCACTTCAGCTCTTGAGAAGCTTCAAATGTGGCTCATTAAAGTTTAAAACCAAAAGTCATTTTTTATTTGCACTTCTATTGTAATTCAGCCAACAGGGAGCGGGCTTGAATCTAGCTTGAACCACCAGACTAAGGAAATGCGCTCTTTACTTTACCAATGAAAATGAAGAGCTGGGGGGATCTGGCAACATACTAAGGGGGCAGAGTTTTTTTTTTAAGTTTATGTTTTTGATATTTACCCGAAGAACTCAGGAGGCAGGTCTCCAGATCAGATGCTGGCTGCGAGAACTAGATGAGCCAGCAATGGTTCTGACACCCCTGATAATTATAACAAAACATTAGGGAAATGGCAAATTCCAATTCACTGTTGTACCACATTTTCACACATACACAAGTACAGAAACCAGTAATAACAGAATTTAATCTCTTAAGCCGGCAAAAGCATCACTAGATATTTTAAGCATTTGACACAATGAACTGTAGTCATGCATGTATGTAAAACTGTAGTCATGCATGTGTTTCTATATAATATGAGATTGACAGAATTTATTACCCTCTTTCCATAGATTACAGATCACTGAATTTTACACAATCAACATTTCACAAAAGTTTAGAAGTTAGTGTCATCCCCTCTCCAAACAGCTACACACACACACACACACACACACACACACACACACACACACACACACACACACACACACACACACACACACACTTATCTGTCTATATTTATCTCTCATCTGAACAAGAGCGTATACAATCTACAATATCTGTTAGAAGCTTTGTAGACAAAGATCCTTGTCATACTCTTGAAGCAACGTACTAAGGAGCTAGGAATCGAATTATGATCCTCCAGGTCACTGTTTTGGCTGATCTACCCCACTGCTTTTGAAATAGATTTGTTTATCCATATCATATATGATGGCAGAGAAATAATGGTTCAGAACTACCACTACTTCTCAGCTGTTGCAATAGGCTGAGTAGGGCAATCAGAACAGTAAGAGTAAGGGAAGGTCTAGGTTTGATTCCTAGTTGAAGATGGCACTTCTTTAATGCTCTTCTAATGTAATATGAACAGGCCCTGTGTCTTTAAAGCTTCTAATTGATATTGCAATTATTTTGAGCTCGTGTTCAAGGATTATGATCATATACTTTCTCCTTTCCTTACTTTGCTTATTATATTGTAGACTGTATCACAATCAAGACAATTTCTTTAATTCAAGTGCAGTTTATTTTTTGTGGAAAAACTGAGATAGAATCCAGCTTTAAGATAAAATAAAATACACAGTGTTTGCTTAAAATCCAGTCCTGGATTGACAGTGCAGTTTATAAAGTCCTTTAATGAAATATAAAATTCTGTGCAGGTCTGAGGAACTGCACCTGTGGTCCATTTGCCTTGTACATCAGGAGTTAGATTCTTGGGATTCCTCAGGTAAACTCTTATACTTTGTAAGTAAATACACAAGCATGCTACCATTGTAATCTACCAGAAAATCCTCAGTGAGGGTCTTTATACTCCACAGGTAAATCTGCAATTAGGGGCTTTGTACTCAACAGGTCATTCACAATTAGCGGTTTTATACTGCAAGTAAATCTTCAGTTAGGGTCTTTCTACTACACAGGTAAATTGACATTTATGGTCTTTATACTCCATAGGTAAATCCACAGTTAGGGTCTTTGAACTCCACAGGTAAATCCACAGTTAGGGTCCTTAAACTACACAGATAAATTGACACTTGGGGTCTTTATACTCCACAGGTAAATCCACAGTTAGGGATTTTGCACTCCACAGGTAAATTCACATGTAGGGTCTTTGCACTCCACAAGTAAATCCACAGTTAGGGTCATTATACTACACAGGTAAATTGAAATGTAGGGTATTTATACTCCACAGCTTCTTCTGGTTACTGTGCCCCAATTGTCTCCATTCTTAGTGTAAAAAAATCTCTTTCTTAAAAAAGCATGAATCTCTGCCATTTTACATTTACCCACTGCATTGTGCCACAATATTACAAAACATATAGTATGTGCATATGTTGCAGTCTAAAATGACAAAATGGCACAGGTTTTAATAGATCTTCCTGTTTTAACAGGAAAATGAAATTCAACTTTTTTTGACAAAATGTGGGTAATTGACAGAGCCAGCATAAATTCAAGACTTTACTTTAAGCTTTTTATATGTCTTAATAAATACAATTAGCTTCTTACCACAGAGGTCCTGAACAAAACAATATTTAAAAGATCTTCATTTTTTTTATCCAAGCAGCCAGATATTTCACAGGTTCACGGGTGATTACTAGGCTAATGACCCCAAGGGGCTTTTTAAGCATAACTGTGCTTCCAAAAGGTGAGAATTAAACCATGTACCTTGTGTCTGTAACTAAACACCTTAACCCTTATGTCAGCCCACAAAAAGGGTATATCAGCACAGAAGTCCAAAGCCTTATCCATTAGGCTAAAATGCAGTGTAAAGCCTATACACCTTCCAGGCATCAGGTGCATTCTCTTATTCTCTTCCTTCAGGAACAGCTCTTGCCTGCTCTTGTCATTCCCCCAGGTTTCTTCTGGCTTCAGGAGCACTGAGATGTAACTAGAATGGATCTACAACAGCACTGCCTGCAGATGTCCCCCATTCACATCCTGCTTTATTTCTACCTGCATGATTGACTTAGAGTTAGCAGAGTTATTGCATTTCCTAGGATAGGCAACTACTACTATGTCACATGATCCCTCCAGCATAGGACTACTGTCTTGAGCCATAGAGAATGGGTTGTACACCCAAGATAGCCTATCTGCATTTATATGGCTATGCCACAGAAGATACGGAATCCTGAATTTGTTAGACTATAGGGCCATTGCCTACTTTTGTTATCTCCAAAGCTGCTGAAGAGAAGGCTAATCCATAGTAAGACCAAACTCCTCCTTAATAGGCAGCATTTAATGGTGGTGAAGGCTCATGTGATTGTTAGACTATTTCCTTCTGCAGATGAGTTGCATTTTCCAGCATTGCTGAGATTTCTGCTGGTATAACAGATATGATGTTTTGCAGTAACTGTATCTGAGAATACATTACTATCTCCAAGCCATCATTGTGTACTAAGAATGGTTTTAGAAATGTCTCAGGATATTAGTATCAGTTGCAAACACTGCATACTTTTTTACTTGCCTAAAGGCTTGTTATATTTCCACTCCCCACTTAACCTTCAATGGAGCCGTACCCTTTGTCAGAACAGTCAGGTGGTAAAATATTGCAGCAAAATAAGGGACATATTTCTGATAAGTGATAGCCAGGCCTATTAAAGCCTTTTAGTGGATGTTATGATTCAGACTTCCTCTGCTTCAATTTTTTAGCCTGTGGCTTCACTCTCACTTGGCACATTACTAATCTTAAATAGGAGGCTTTGTCCATACCTAACTTACAGTTTGATGGGATAGCAGTCAGTCCTTTAGGATGCAGGGAATTTTAAAATGTCTTTCCCCATCGGGACAAATTACTTGCAGTACATCGCCATGCCCAGTAACAAACCCAGTCCAAATATTGTACTGCCACTGTCCTTTAATGATGTCTAGGCTGGAATAACAGGGTTTATGTCAGCGTGCATTTTCTGAAGGATAGAACATTTGAAATAAGGGCAGATTTTTAAATATCTGTCTTACAAACTAATAAAGTTGCTGGAATAATAGGTTTTATCTCAGTGTGCATTTTCGGAGGGATAGGAACTCTGAAGTAGGGACATATTTTAAATATCAATCTTATAAATTCAGAAAGTTCCTGAAATAACAGGTGTCAGCATGTATTAAATGAGTGTTAGTGAAACTTTAAATATAGTTTTATATTTTTTCCTACAGCTTTTAATGCTCTGTACTTGTAAGGATACTGTTGATGTTTACATCTGAAATGTTACATGCCTTGTTTCATTTGTGGTTTTGCAACATGCAGGGCACTGAAGTTATTACGTGATGCTTTGATTTTATCCATCTTTCTGTAATTTTTTGAGAGTATCCCTGCTTGTTTCTTTTAAAGTTTTTCAATTATGCTGTGTCTGCTTTTACACCAGAGAAGTGGAGACCATTCCCTTCAACCTCCTGGAGAAAGAAATCTGGACAAAGCCATAAATAATGGGGTGGGGGCAAAGTCCCAAAAATAGGGAGACTTTTCAAATACTGCTCTTACAAACTTAAAAGGTTCATAGAATAACAGGATGTGCATGAATTTTCTGAAGAGTATGAAGTCTGAAACACAAAGGTCTGTCATTATTTTATGACTTCAACTCTCAGTGATTAGCCAACAATTTGCTAGAAAACCACAATTGTATGAGAAACAGGCCAAAAATAAGAGGCAGAAATCTGGATGGTCTGTGGAAATCTGTAAAGTTGAAAGGTATGGTGGGGACTGCATATCTTAACTCAGAAATATCCAAGTTAGTCTTCTTATCCATTAACAGTATGTTAACAGAATCCTGTTCTTCCTTTTTGTTGTCAATCAAGCGAGACATGCCCACACAAGCCCTGTTGGGGGTAATGGTACTACAAGTAAGTTACTCCTCCCAAGCCCTGTTAGGGGTGATGGTACTACAAGTAAGTTACTCCTCCCAAGCCCTGTTAGGGGTGATGGTACTACAAGTAAGTTTCTCCTCCCAGTCTCAGAATGTTTTTTATTTTATTTATTTTATATCCTATCATTATCCTGATAGACTTTGGAATATCTGACATAACATCTAATATTTATATCCCTTAGTTTATGGATTGTTGCAAATGCTTCATGAAGACATAAAGGGTAGGCCACTGGTGAGGAAAATGCCATTTTCCTTAGCTTCAGAGGCTAGTGTCATTTGCCAAGGGCCTTTAGCTAGTTCCAATGTGGACAGAAGACTAGTGTTGCCCAATTTTTCAGTCAGTTCATCTACTTTGGGTTATGATGAAATCAGATTTATACACTCTATTTAACTCAAGTCAATGGAAAATCTTCTTGTCTCGAAAGGCTTGAGAACAGGTAGAAATAGATTATTCCACTCAATGTGGAATTATTCTGTGACTGCACTTTTAAGTAATTTCTATACTTTGTCCCTTACTGATCTGCACAGAGACTATGGTATCTAATATGGTTTTAAGTGCTCTTTCTCACCAGGCACAGTTCCCAGTCTGCACTGGATCAAACTGGTCTTATCAGGCAACTATGAAAATATGTCCCTATTCCTGACCAAATTCTTTACCTTCTTGTTTATGAAATACTGAAAGTGTCTACCCTATTTGTCTTCAGGTGATGCTACAGAAAGCATACTCTCCTGCAAACATACACCAAGTTCCTTTTCTCTCCGTGCCTTAGGACTGATAATGCAGCTTCATACCTAATAAGTAGTGCCAAGAATTCTGTCATGAAACCTCTTCTTCAATTGTTTAATGTGAATTTAGGTACAGGATTTTACACCAAAGCAGTGGTAATTCTCCTACACCATAGTCCCAAGAAACTGTAGTCTACTACTTTGACTTGTCTGAATTGCAAAGCTAAGGGAATGCATCATAGGTCACCTCATAAAATATGATATCAAAAACCTTATCAGGCTAGACATTCATCAATTTGATATCAACAAAGGAAGATCATGCCTACTCAATTTAGTTAACTTTATTGAGGAGGTCACAGAGGCCCTGTTCAAACAGTTTATTTGGCTCTTACCAAGGAGTTAAGCATTATTCCTAATGCTGTCATCATTAGTAAGCTAAGTGCTTTAAAAGTAGATCCATACATGATGTGACAGATAGCCAAATGGGCTGAAAGACAGAACTTACATAGCTGAGGTAGAAGGCACTTTCTTTGAAAGCATGAAGGTAACTTGTGATTTATTCCATGGCTCAGTACTGGGACCCTTCCTTTTTGGCATCAACTTTTCTATCATCAGACATGAAATCTGGACCGTTGGTTAATTAAGTTTGCTGATGAGTTTAAACTGTGTGTTACTGTCATATATTTCTCTTATACCCATTCACTGACAACAGGAGCTAAACTTTATAAACAAGTCGTATAGAAAAAGGGCTCAACTTAAATGTGAAAAAGTGTAGTTTTCTCAAATTTGGAAAACGGATATCTCCCTCAGCATACAATATAGCCAGCACCTTACACCAAAATGATAATATAGTCAGGGATCTTGGAAAATTGTTAGTTGATATGTCCCTCTCCTTTAACCACCATGTATCAGCAGTAGCATTCAGGAAATCCTTCAGTTCATCACAATTAATATTTAAAGACAAATCAACCAGGAAAAAAATAAGTTATCATCCATCAGTATACAGCCATAATTAGACCAGTTGTTGACCAACTGGGATGTACCTTTCTAGATATACTAAGGCCCTAGAGATTCTTAATTAAGTAGATTGTTGGGCTAAAGCCTTTGCTGCTCAGAAAAAGATTGGTTTCTTGTAGGTTCTTGCTGGATGATCCATGCCTTGCATGCTATGTAATTAGTGACCCCAATCATCCCTCAACTATTGCCACTGATACAAAAAATAGGGATGTACATTTCTACAAGCACATAATCAAAATGTGCTGGATAGACACATTTTTTATCCAAATGCTTACTCCAAATATGGAACTGACTTGCCCTGCATGTTAAACAAAATCATCATCAGCCTTATTATTGAATATAATGCTCCCTTTGGTATGTACCGTACCAGACAACTGCAGCAATTTGAGAGACCTCAGAGATCTCTAAGAAAATTCAAGGTCTCCAGCTGGACAGCAGACCAGGGAAGTAAATATTGTGGGAAGAAATATATAGGGAATTGTTATGGCTAGGCTTGTATAGGCCCTAGGGACGATAGCCTAGTACTAACCTATGAACCTATGTCTTATACAGACAGACTGAAGTCGCTGTCACTGTCACTATACTTAGTAGCATATAGACTACTTACAGGCAACTTATTTCTGGTTTATAGAGCTATGTCTAACCCAATATCTAATCAAAATGCTGTACATCCGTAAGTCAAATGGATGTGCGACATACAGAGGACCTGCCTGAGAGACAGATAAATCTCTCAGAGGTTGCTACTTCTCTGGAATAGGGTTCCAATCCATATGAAGCAGAGCACCTCCTTGACCCTGTTTAAGCACAACCTGGATGACTAGATGGGAAACTGTACATTTCTGCCAGGGATTGACCTGGCTTCTCTCTTGAATATTTGTAGTCCTTACTAGAAAACCTTTGGGCATAGACAGTAGCTCTCATCTAGTATTTTATTGGGATTTAAAAGCAAGGCTTGTAAAGACCCATGGTTCAATAGCCTAGTAACATCCTCTGAACCTATAAAATGATACCCTTCCTTCCTTTATATTAAATGTGGCAAATGGATGGGATTGACTTATTTTGTACTTATTGAAAAGGGTGGATGCATGAAGGTGAGTATTGGCAATACTTACATTTTCTTGTCACTCACTTACCTTATAGCTACTATAATACTACAGTCCTATGGCATTTATGAGTTACAAATATCCGGTTTTCGTTTTACTCAAGTTACCCCACCTTATAATTTACTTCACTTACATTCTCTTTAATTTCAAGAAGGCTTTGCCACTTTGCAAGGAACTTGTTTTCAGGAGTGGGTACTAATGCAAGTGCTCCATTTCCTATTTCATATTCAAAAAGAGGCCTCCGCAATGGGGAAAGGTAACACAGGGCACTTAAATCATGTGCTGTCCTTTTGGTACTCTGGGCATTATTTAGAACATTTGTATATACCCCTCTCCCATTATTCAATGTAGTCAAAATTATATATTTTGTCTTAGCCTTTGCTAAATGTCCACCCAAAATGTGTATGCATGCTAACTTCATTAAACATGTTGTGAAGTGTTTTGAAAATAAGTGGCTTAGTATCCGCACTCTCTGTTTGATTACCTTATACAGCAGGCCATTTCTTAGTTCAAAGTAAGGGTATGTAATGGACTATTCTGTTATTCTGGGTCCACATTTACTCTCTCTATGACTTCTCTAGTTCAGCTTGATATACTGTCTTCCTACTAAACTTTCCTGAAACTGCAGCTGCTTACCTGCAGATCAACCCAGTATGTGCATTCATCAGTATTCTGGTATAAAACTCACTTGGTGGCATCTTCTCCTCCAAATACAGGTACTGTCTTTTCCACTTCACTAAATTCATCCCCTATAAAAGAAAACCCATGAAGATAATTTTATCCACCATTGGTACTGACAAGTCCTCTTTCTCTTCTTCTTCCTTTCTCTTCCTCAGAGGTTGTTTTACTCATGTTTCCCTTACAGTACTCCTTTTTCTTCTTCTGGTTGGTCTTTACTTTAAGCACAATCCTAAGACTCTGTTTGGGTTCTCTCTCTTTTTTTTTTTTTGCTTCTGTATAAGACTCTCCTCTCTCTCTTACATCTGTTTAGTTTAGTGTATACCTAACAATGGGCCCTTTTAAGTCAGTATCCATACCAACTTTTTAGCACTTTAGCTGCTACAGTGTTAAGACAAAACTAACTTTGCCTGTCATTTTCACACTAGCTTCCTTTACTATTTTAACAACTGAAGTCTTCTGACAAGTCTCAGTATTAGATTTATGTATTAGATTTATGTATCCTTTCTACAGAGAGCCACACCTTCGTTCATTTTGTCTTGAAGACCTGCACTTTTCTCTGTACTTATTTCATCGAATCTCATTTCACTGAAGTGAAGTATTGGCACTGGGTAGAGCACTGTAAGGCAAGTAAAAGGTATGTTCCCTTCCCCCCTGGAGTAATATATATATATATATAATGGGGGATGTGGGGGGCATAGTCCCCCACTTAGTTTGGGTATATATTGTATTCTGGAAAGAGTTAGTCATTGGTGTTGTAAGGATGCATGTCTATGGTTTAAAATGTATTGTTTTAAAGCTTTTAGTGAAATATAATATAAAACCAAACTAGGTGGGGGGCTATGCCCACCACACCCCCCAATGTGGGGGGGCTGTGCCCCCACACCCACCCTAACTATGTATACTAACTCCAGGATTGCACTACAGTGGAGAAAAGGGCATATACCTTTTACTTGCCTTACAGTACTCTACCCAATGCCAATACTTCACTTTAGTGAAAGGAGATTCGGTGAAATGAGTTTTCAGTAATTTGAGCTTTCGGCGATTTGGTCAGGATGAATTCAAATTCAGTGAAATGAGCTGTCATTGAAACAAAGGAGACCCATATATATATATATATATATATATATATATATATATATATATATATATATATATATTTGTATACCTCATATATTTATGTGAAGCATGTTCTGCATAGTAAGAGGAAGAAGCTTAGAATCACAGATGACAGTCATTCCTATATCCAAACTCCCTATCAATCAATTGATAGAATCAACACACAAGTGTAATATATGCACACACCATGGCAGACGTCTGATTGCATGTAAGTTACACAGCATCTTTGAAAGGATGACATCAGATGTGTCTTGCAAAGGAGTTGTGTGTGCAAGAAAGACTCCTACAGCCAAGTGGTATTCTACATGTCAGTACTAAGAGGTGCAATATACTGCTGCATCCATTTACATTCATACACACACACACACACACACACACACACACACACACACACACACACACACACACACACACACACACACACACACACGCACACATACACACAGTCATGAGAATCTCACTGATGTATTTGAACTCCCTACATATCGACTATTACAATTTACACACCAGTGTATTATATGCAAGTGCCTCTGGAAACATCTGAATTTAGTGGTGTGATGGTACATTATTAAAATATGACCTCACCAGTGTGTTACAGACAGTATCCATTTGTCAGATTGATCTGACTGTGTAAATATTTCTCACCATTGGAGTCATATGAGCTCAACTGTTGAATTATTCCTCCAGTGATGCAATGGCCCCACCATCACACACATAAATTGATTGTTATGAGATTAAAACCCCCTACCTATCTAGCTAAACAATCTAGAGAACACAGTACTTAACACAAGTGTCACTGCAGAAGTCTGATTTCAGTAGCATGAGAGTGCACTTTCTAGAGGATAACATCACCTTTGTGTTGCTGAGAAGATGATGTTGTGAGTAGGGTCTGACATTGATATGTACTCACCCTGCAGTGTTGAGTTTATTCCAGCCTAATGATTTATTGAGGCCAGCAGTAGTTGCATACACACACACACACATAAGCTACTTGCCATGGGATTAGAACTCCCTACCTATCAATAGGACAGAGTACTTAACGTAAACACCACTACAGAAATCTGACTTTTACAGTGCGACTTTAAGTATAAGTTATACCTACTACATACAAGCCATGCTATAAGGGAAATCACAAGTTAACTTGGTGTACACTATGGTATAAGGCAAGCCCTCACCGCATTTTTCAATAACAACTGCAAAGCATTGCACAGTGCAGTTGCTTTTGCCCCACCTTGTGCAAAAGTTCAGTAGTATAACTGATCTAACATGGGGCTTAGACAGATACATTGGCAACTCATTCACAGGAAAGACATTGATTAAAAACAGGCAGTAATAGTTTCATCTAATGTTGAATTCAAACCGTTGTCAAGTTGAAAAATTAAGTTTACGAGTTTGAGCATTATCTCTACCCCACAGCAAGGAAAGCATACTTCCAGCAAGTCAAAATCACATGTTTGAAAGGACAGTGATAATGTAGTCTGAAAATGGAAGATGTAGGAATTATTCTTCAGCAAAGTAATGGCATTCTGAAAATGTGATAACATGACATTTATATCCCTCAGCCTAATGAATAGTTAACAATACAAAGGGTGACAGAGAGAGAGAAGGGGTGAAGAAAGAGACAGATATAGAGACTCCTATGTAAGTGTGGTGTTATCGGTTATTAATGCACATTTTTACTGTTTCCTCATATTCATCAGTCATGCTCTGTATCAGTAACTCATGGCTCTGGGAATCAAGAAGCTGTAGGGCAGGCAAAAAAGAATGATGTGTAGAATAAAGGTGGTTTACTAAATCTTACTTATGGTCATTGGCAAATGCTTAAATGGATAAAAAGAAAGATATGTGTCATGAAACATCATAGAAGTACGACATCACAATATGAAATAATGTGACATCCATCTAGAATTGAACTCTTGATGCTATGGTCAAAATTAATCTTCAGGCAACTGATTTATTTCAACACTCCACAGATGCTGCTGCACTTGGTTGCATCCAATAGTCAAATAACTATGACAGTAACTGTTATCAGTGATTTTCTGTGGTCTGCCTTTACTCTATATTCCAGTAACACAGCTTGTTTAAGGACCTTTACGCAAAGGCAATTAGACTACTTCAGGTGATGGTGACAACTGAGACGGTTTTGCCATAGCATATGAACAGCCATTCACTGTCACTTGGCATTGTTGCTCAATGCCACAGTCTATGCAAATGCTAGGGGTAAAAAAGTGAATGCTTTCTAAGGGGTAAAAAAGCAAATGATTTCTAATGGGCCATGTCTGGCCATATGCGGTTGTGTGTGATTCTATTTTTTGACCAGATTAAATGTGTGAAAATGTGGTTGATAGGATGGGGGGGGGCATAGGGGAGGGCACAGGTGAATAGAGGAATTTGCAGGAAGGTAGTGGAAGAGAACCTTAGCTATCCACTTTTTAATAACATAAATGTGGAAGTGTAACCAGAATTTGCTGAATTTGGACTGTCACCAAAACAATGGAGGGTGACAACAACAGAATGATGTTGTACACCCAATTGTAATAAATCAAGTGTGTCAATAAGACACATAGGTGAAGTGGAGAACTATGTATGGGCCATTATTGTTTTGTGGAACAGGTGCCAATTTTTAACTTTTTTTTACTTTTAAAGAGGGTGGAATGTTGGGGAAGGTACTTAGGAATGTAAGGGTTGGGTAGGAAGGTTAGATGAGGAAGCAGATGCAGATATACAGAACAAACAAGACAGACAAGCATGGTGATGGACACAGAAGGTTGGGAGACACAGTGACTGGGGATCAATAGGGAACAATGGAAGTACACCCACTCCAAGCATGAGAACATTTGGAGTCTAGTCCTCACCCTCAGAACTGTCATCACTGTCGCCTGTCTCCTGACTTAGTTTCCTGTGTCAGTGTTTGAAATGGGATCATTTTGGCCATGTGACAAAGCATCTTTTCTACAAGGCTGATTTGGGCACTGAGGCCCCTTTCCATTATACCCCCCACCAGCCCTGTCAGATCTTGGTGGGTGACACAATCACACACCTACTACTACTCTCACCACCTCTACTACTACTACTTTGGGAGGGTACCAGTGCATCAGCTGCCAGGGCAGAGCTACCTGATGTGGATGGGACAGGTAGGGCAGGGGTTGTTGACAGCTTGGTACCCTAAAGTGCTGGGTGTTGGTACTGCAACCTGTAGAGGGATGGTGAGCTGACCCACAGTGGTCTGTGTAGCTCTTTGTGTTACATATCAGTTTTTGTAAGCAGAAATGTATGACAACGGAACATTTTGAGCCATATAAAATACCCTCCCAAAAAAGAAAAAAAATTGAGAGAGGAGAGGTAGGGTGACACATAAAAAAAGAGATAAAGAATTAGATCCATGGCATATCACATAACTATGTAATTTCAGACAGTGAAAGTTATGATTATCCAGTCTATATACCTTTAGCACATCCAGGTATGATGGGCAGGTCTTGCTCCATTGTACCATTAATTAGTTGCACTGATTTAATATAAATTCCACACTATTTATTATAATATTACCGTATTGCTTATAATTGCAGTACTTATTAGGCTTACAGTAAGACCTGATGCAGATTTACCTCATTCCTTTCTGATGTGATTAAACCTTTGTTGGTGCATCTCCCTGTTAACTGCAATGTCTTTGGCAGTTCTACAACAGAGTAGAGGAGAAAAAGAGACATGAAAGCATATTGAACAACAGTCTTGGCTGGGTACTGTACTCTGTATCATTTAATAGAGATGGGTCCATATACTTACACAGTTGAGGGATGGTCACCAGATGTAAACTCATCGTCCCATCAGCTAAGGAGTTCATTGTCGAACCACTTCAGGTCATTATAGTGGTGACAGCAATTTTCTGCAGTGTATGGGAACTGGAGACAACCTTGACTAACTTGTTCCAAGCCTCAGACTTATACTGAGACCCAGTATAGTCCCACTGAAGCAGCCTATGGCTGTAGCACTTCACGAGGAGTGCCACAAAAATCCTGGACTCCTCAACAGTCCTCTCTGTGCTGTAAATTTAGCACTATTGTCTACCACACTAGCAATGCTTGCAGACGTTCAATAGCAACTCTAAGCATGAATTGGCACCAAATTCCAGTCTCGCATTTAACAGCTACTGTGCAAACATGCACAATACCGACTGCATTCTGTGATAGGAAGCACAGAGAGGTATTGCAAAGAGGAAAGTGCTTTATCAAACAGCAATGAAGGTGTGAAGCATGGCAGTGAGATTTCCTATGTGAAATGCTCAGCCTCTTGATAATTTTTCATTTGGCTGATACTGACAGGCTCAATGGTTTTGACTGTTATCCTTGGTGTTTTAGAGGTTAAATAGAATGAGCTGACACATAACTTGAATTACATGCTGTAAAAAGTTAGTTGACCAATTTGGGAATCAAACCTAATTTAGGAATAATGGAAACATTTCAATCAAGATTATTATTTGTCAGTACTACAGAAGAACTCATTTTCAGCCATCTTTATTATGGATAAACTACATTCAGCATGAATGAAGATACACATCAGATAGGCCTGTATGTGTGCCACTTTAGGAAGTCTTTTGAAATGCATTCCCATGAAATAGTCATTATTATTGTTTGTGAATGTATGTCAGATGGATGGATGTTCATGAGCTGATTGATACGGGTGGGCATATGATTTATACAGGCAGGGGTATGATAGATACATACTTCAGTACAAATACTGTCCTAAACCCAGAGCTGCCCTATGTGAGGAGAGAAGATGATTTTACCTAAGTATTCTGCCCATCATAGATATGCAAGTGCATTTTTCATGCATTACCATAATTATCCTGCTTAAAGAATTGCACACACATACTACTGTTTCATAAGTAAATCATTTATGAGATATGCTACTTAGAAAAATATATTTATCAAAGCATTGAGACATTTCCTGAAATAAACATAATTTTGATAACTGTATGTAATGTTACCTTCCTAATCAATGTGTTGTTAGAAACTGCATTCTGATACCCTTTGTAATATTAAGTATCCTCTGGATTAGAACCTTGTATCACTTGTGTTCTATCTCTAAAGTCAGTGCACCTTATGCCCCAGAGACAGTTGCACAGTAGATGGATATTCTCCACTCGGTACTGTCTATAGTGCTGATGCATGTGCATTGCCTCTAACCCTATTTGTGCTACAGTAGGCTTCCCAAATACCTTAAGCAGTTAAGCTTGAACACATGACACTTAGCAGTGAGCAATTTCACAAGGTAAGAAACAGAAAAAAAGCACATGAAGTCCTGGTGAAAGTAAGTCATACCTTTGGAGTGTTGTAGTAATTTCCACATTCCCTTCACACTGTATGGATCTGAACCATAGAGCAACTCTATTAAGGGGACTGAGTCACTACATTTACATCTCCTGACAAAGAAACAGGTATTCATCCTGTGCACATTACTCACACACTAGAAATCCTTCACATCACTGACAAAACTGTTTATGCTAATGGGGATTACGTGAATTAAATTCTTCACCCTTTCCTTCAACTTTGACCCTAATTTGCACTTTGAAAATCAGTGTAGAAATTACATAGGCAAAAAACATGTATAACAAATTATATTCCACACAACAAAACACAAGCTGCTTCTTCACAACTGCTGAAAATATTTCAAGTAGCATGGGGCTTCAAGATAGACTCAAACCCTGCATCCTCTTTCCTGTTTCTTTAAAATCCTTTCATTTAATTAATGCACTACACTGATACTTAGCTGTGATGTAGAATTTCTTCTCTTACTGCTGTTCAGAGTGCTGTAGCAAAGCACACCTGTGCCATTACAAAGTGCGCTACTGATGGCATGCCAAATTAAATTTCTCAGTTTGTACCTTGGGCGGTGGCCTCTCCTTCACTCATTTGAAATATTACCAGTCAAGAGTGCACTTTGTCAAAACCCATGGAAGTGAGGAACACAAAAACAATGCAGCATTAACAAAATTTGGGAATAATAATAAAAAGGCAGGATTATGAAGTTTCCCATATGTGTGTATTATAGCCTGATCATATGCTCAGAAAATATGCATTAACTCTGTCAGACAGCACACTATTTGGAATTGAACCTTCAAGTCAGTGCAATAACAATGCACATGCTGTTGTTTATTTATTTATTTTATTGGACAATAACAGCAAACACTCTGTATTGTTTCTTAACCCTCTTTGCCACCAACACAGGACCAGAAAACATTCCTTCCTCATTTGCCTGAACATGCCTAGATAAATGTGATATTGAGAAATATTTTAAGCTAATAATAGTCCACACTATATTAATGCCAGGTTGACAACACTGCCAGCTATTTCTTTTCCTTATTTTCTAAGCATCTTCCCATCCTCTCAGCTTAACTACAAAAATGCAATGTCAGCCATTTATTTGTATCTTTGTTCCAATGTGTACTATAGGTGATCAGCATTCCTGACACAGTTTAAGCAGTGGAAGGACAGGGTGCTCTTACTTCAAGGATATCAGTGTTGTTAAGGTTGAACAACAAAATGCTGTATGGAGTGAAAAAAATGCACCAAGAAAAAACAGAATCACCACTCCAATTAGCCAAGAACCAGACTTGGTAGTATCAAATAAAAATATTTAATTGCACAACAAGAAAGACTCAGTAGTAACACAGTCAGTCAAGCACTTTCATCATCCAAGACTTCTTCAGAACTAGGTAATACATCATTGACATACCTTAAATAAGCACCCCCCCCACTTAACACACTAATTAAACTTTAAAAACATACACCCTAAAAAATAATTCTAAAACAGCAATAGATAGTACATAAATAAAATTTTGAACTAGTACAAAGTGTTTGACAACTACGGTACATAATAACACCAATACTATAAGTTAGTAGCCCTATGTTTCAACTCTAGTTTGATACAAATGTGGTCATTAATACCAGGGGCTACAGTGGCATTCAAACGAATTTGCCATCACATTTCAGCCCTGCCCAATTTGTTGGTCCAGTCACCCCCTCTAATGTCCATACCTACCACCTCCAAAATACCAAAATGGAAAAAGTGGTCAGGACTTGAAGTTAATATGCCGGAATAGTGCATTACTGTCGTCCCTTTTCCTAATACTATATAGGTGTTCATAAATTCTTCTCTGAAACCTCCTTTCCATTTTACCTATATAGAAATTGTGACAACCCTGGTATACAGCAATATAGACTGCACCGTTGGTATTACAAGTTCCTGTGGCCAACCTAACTTCAAAGCCATTGGAACCTAAGCAAACAGTAGGGCATGAGATAATGTATTTACAATACTCGCATGCCTCACACTTGGTAGTTCGCTTAATATTCTTATTGTTACTCTCAATAGGATGTTCTAACAAGTTTTTCAAATTCCTGTTGGTCCTATAGGAGAAAATGGGTACCTCGCCTAAAACAACCATCAATTCTTGGTTCACTTTGAATAAAACCCAGTTTTTCTTTATAATCTCTCTAATGAGGTTCGAAGTGTCCCCAAAAGTCAGAACCATAGAATAATAGAAGTCATTATTTTGCTGGTGAGTGACTTCAAATTCTTTATTCTGGCTAACCCAAAGTAGAGATTTGTACCTATTACCCCATTCACTTGTGACTTGCTTGCTAATGGTAACCACAGAATCTGACGGGTACCCCCTGGCTACAAACATTTTGATCAGTTTGTCCATTTCAAGCTTAACTGTGTCAAAGTCAGAGCACATTCTGGCTATACACACCATCTGACCTTTCACTATATTCCTTTTCACAAAGTGGGGGTGACAACTCCGGAACTCAAGATAGTCATTTGAGAAAGTGGGTTTTCGGTAAACACTAGACCAAAAACAATTCTTATTCGAGTCCTTTCAGATACACATATCCAGGTAGTTAATCCTAGAGCCACAACTGTTACCAGTAAATTTAAAATAATCACAAATATTATTAAGAAAATCTAAGAAGTTGGTATGTTGGTCCCCTACTTAACGAAGGATGAAAAGATCATCCAAGAATCTTAAATACACCACCCAAGAGTCTTTAAATAAACTTTTAAAAATGAACTCACTTTCCTAATGGTGACTAAGTTTGCAAACAAATTTACACAACTATTACCCATTGCTATACTGCTTGTCTGGTGGAAAAACTCCCCACTAAAACTAAGAAAATTGTTCATCAAAATAATCTCCATTAACACCATAATAAAATTGACCATGATGTTCCCCAAATTAGTTTTTTCAACTAGTACCTCATCAAAATATTGCAAGCCTAACTCATGGGGTATAGAAGTGAATAAGTTCACATCATCAACTGTGGAAAAGTTAACCTCCTCACTATAATGTTCTTCCTTTATCCGACCCAAAAAATCCCAAGAGTCTACTAACATATTGTCAATATGGGTTAAGAATTTCCTCACCACCCGGTCAACAAAAAACCCTAATGAGTAGCAAATACTGTTTTGGCAGGAGATTATAAGTCTGTATGGGGGATCATAAATATTTTTATTGGTCTTCGGGATACCGAAGGCCACTGGAATTGTTGGATGTTCATTATACAAACAATGGTAGGTTTCTTCGTTAATAACTCTCTGAAGTAGAGAGTCTTCCAGTGTCATTTTAATTTTCCTGTAAGCGATGTTTATTTTTTTTCTAGAAGCACACTGGTATTTATTCTCTTTCTGTAACATACCAAATATTTTGTTGTTATTTGTCCGGTTTCATAAGTCTCAAACTAAACTTACTTCTTAGTTCTTCTAGCAGTTCTTTTTCTTTTCTAGTCAAGTTGAACTGTTTATATTTGTGTTTTTTCAACATTTGATATATCTCCTGGGAGCATATCTTGTCAAATGTCCCTATAAGAGGGTGTAGAGGTGGGTTATAACAGCTCGTCTTTTTTATTTTTTTATTTTCATTATATGAAGGGTTGTCCCTAAACAGATATTTCAAGTTCATCTTTCTAGTGAAAATTTTAAATTCAGTTAAAGCAGTACAAACATCCTCCTTCCTAGATGGTACAAATTGTATTCCCTTCATTAAAAGCAAAAAAAGGTCCTTACTTACTTGCTTCAATACCTGCATAGTTGAAAATATTAAACCCCCGGTATGTGTGTAGGACTCCCCCGAATGAAATAATAATCTCATCTGCTTCACTCACTGTTGTATTATCACAAGTAGGAATATCTAGTGGTAACTGTTCTTCCTCCATTGTTTCTGATTCCTGTAAGTGTTCATCCTTCTCCCTTCCTGTTGTCCTAAAAAAACATTATTATCATTCCTAAAATTGTTTTTATTTTGAAGTCTTTCGGACCTCCTTAGAGGGGGTATTCTTGGTCATATGTAGTATCCCTACCACCTTCCTTTTGAGTAGAGTCTGGCCTAGTGTTATAGTTGTCAACCCTCTGGTTGCCTACATTGTCATCCCCCACTTCAGTGTAAGCTTTGGGCAAAGGGTAAGCTAAATTATTAGTGTATTCAAATTCGTCCCTCACCAACTTCCTCTTTTTCCTTTCTATGTTGTTCCCCACATCGTGTTCAACCTTGTCAAACACTCTATTATATTTGCCCAAAAAATTATTAAAATTAACATCATTCAGAATAATTTCATTCTTATTATCAATTTCAGCTAGTAATTCATCAATCTTTTTATTGTTAACCCTAACAATACATTCCATTAGTTCAATACCATGGCGATCAAACATTTGTAACAGTTCTTCACACTCAGTCTGTCCCTTTTTTACTCCATTGGGAAATCTAAAGACACGCAGTCCCTTAGGGACCCTGTGCTTAGCTACACACTCAGTTAAATATGCATTGTCACACTGAAGGTTCCAAACTTTAGTTAACTTCTATTCAAGTGTGACTAACCTTGCTTCCATAGTATCATTTTCATTAGTACTACTCGTTTTAAATAACCCAAAGTCATTTTTAATCCTGTCCTTAAAACGATCGTTTGTCTTTGGAAGTCTATGATTTCCATGTAAAGTGCTAGCCATTTCAGCTTCCCCTTGTGCTGTAACACCCATTTCCACTGCCAAATGGCCTCGATTCACTGTATGGTTAACAAGTGATGACACTCCACCCATCTCCTTTTGCTGATGTCCTCCTGTTCCTTTGAACCTAGGAGTAGCTGGGTGTTGTAGTTTTAGAATTGCCTCCTGTAGTTCAGAAACCTTGTTCGTCAAGTTTAAAATAAGCTGCAAAATATTGCTGTCAGCCACCTCCACTCGCTGACTGCAAGGTGAGAGCATAGACTCAAATTTGTCCTCAAACACCGGAGATAAACCGTTCCCTTCCATTCCAGCCACAACTGTAAATCAGAGACTTCAGCTGGCCACAGTACACCAAGAAAACACCAAGAACAACAAAATGGTGTACGGAGAGGAAAAAATGCACCAAGAAAAATGAGAATCACCACTCCAAGTAGCCAAGAACCAGACTCGATAGTATTAAATAAAAATATTTAATTCCACAACAAGAAAGACTCAATAGTAACACAGTCAGTCAAGCGCTTTTGTCATCCAAGACTTCTTCAGAACTGTGTAATACATCATTGACACACCATAAATAAGCAGTCCCCCCCCCCACTTAACACACTAATTAAACTTTAAAAACATACACCCTAAAATCATTCTAAAACAGCAATACATAGTACATAAATAAAATGTTGAACTAGTACAATGTGTTTGACAAGTATGGTATATAATAACACCAATACTATACTACTACAGGAGGGGTACTATCTAGCCTCATCCTGATGGTGTTGTGTCATTATGTGCCACCGGCCGTATGTATGGGGCCATCATGGGGGCACAGGCGCATTCCACAAAGACTTTTGAAGACACTGTGCAAGTTCTAAATATGGCATATTCTGACAAGTGTGACTCATTGGATAAGTTGGTGACACACTGGAATGGGCAGTGTCTGTAATGGAATGTCTATTAGGGTGGGCCAGCATCCATGTGTCTGTAGAGCTGCAGCATCCTGTAGTGTTAGTCAATGTGGCTGTGCCAGATCCTGCTCCAGTAGTGGCAGTACTTCCACTGCTCCATCAGTGAATGAGAAGTCCATACACCAACATGGTAGGCCATAGAGTCTTAGTTCTGGATGTAGCTGTAAAGAGGGCTCATCCAGCAGACATCGCTCACATTCACATAGCATCCCCACTTTGAACCAGGGACACAGAAGTACCAGTGCAACTCCTGTTAGAGGCAGTTCTCCTAGTCAGGAGCAATGAAACTGAACTGACAACTCTACCATGCATGTCTTGCACCTGTCTGCCATGTCAGAACATAGTGCCAGCACAGAGCTTGATTTTGTTCATGCAGACACACACACAATTCACAAGAATTGGAGAGGATACCCCTAGTATATCCACTGTGGGTCTCTGGAATGTATTAGTTGGTAATATCCTTAATGCTAGACATCACATACCTTAATTTACAATGGTATAGGTTCTCCTCAGTTTCTCCTGGGTCTAAGGTGTGGGCTACAGAGGTTGCACAGTTCCTGTAGTATTTCCCTATCAACCATATATTGCTGTACTATTTCAGTATCATGCAGTCCATGATATGGTAAATAGCATCCAAACACCCTTCTTCTCCTTTGACAAGGTCTACCTGCAGCATCAGCAGTATATATAGATATGAGCTTGTTGTACAAACACATGCAATAGAGCAGGAGCAGCCATAACATTACTTTTTTTCTAAATGTGATGCTAGTTGCACTCTATTAGGTTTTGGTGTTCATAGCAAAGGGTTGTACCATCCCTACACAGTTACTTTATAGCTTCCAGAATGGCTCTGCAATATCGAATTGGATCATTAGTATGTAATTCAGCTGATTATACTTTCAATAGCATAGTCTTCTGTTTTATCTTTATTTGGCAGACCTACACAATGTGTAGAGCTGTATAATGAATGCAAAATAGCATGCTATCTTGTGCACATTGCAATGCACACACGATAACAATGCAGAAGTTTGTGCTTAGCTCATGCATGCTGGCCTATCCACTGATTTAGTTTCAACCATTTATGGACACTACAGTATATGCCGCTGTAGTTAGTCAGTAATGTAAGCACACATGACTATATATATATGCATATAAATATATATATATATATATAAATATATATATATATATATATATATATATATATATATATATATATATATATATATATATATATATATATATATATTCTGCAAATAAAACCAAGAAATCACTGGCAAAGAAAATTATTAAAATAACAAAAAACTTCCAAAGGCATCTGTAAAACGTAAATAAAACTAGGTATAAATGATTCCAAAATGGTGGTCGACTAGTGAACAGCCTTTGCACAGAGCTCCTCACCTCAACTTTTTCTTCTAAGCTACTACACACCTCAAATAGAGATACCTTACCTTCATTTCTTCGGTGACTGCATTACCTTCGCAGTGGGAAACAGCTTATAATAGACTTTCACCATTTCGGGCTCTTCCACTGTGTTATTCTAACAAGCAAATTAGGGAGGCCTGCTCCTACTGGTAACACTTCTAACTCCACATGGCTAAACAGACAAAAACAACAAATGACTCTATTACAATGGAAACTCAAACAATTAAAGCCAAAGCATCAGCAATTTTTTCACCTGAAAAAGAAGTCCTTTCCAAAAGGCAGAGAATAAATAAACAAAATGCGGAGCCTACTAAAAATGATGCAAATAGTAAAGAAGACTCCAGCTTCCACATGGATGAGTTGAAGCAGGCCCTCCAGCCCATTCAATCAGCCATACAAAACTTCTCGGAACAACTTACAACTATTGGTAAATCCATCAATCAAATTGTGGACAGAGTAGACACACTCGAGCAAAAAGTACAATCCAATGAACTCCAAATACAATCCTTATCAGATGATTTATGCACTAAAACAGCCTCTCTAGTAGACTTACAAGCAAAATTACAGATCTAGAAGCTAGAAGCAGGCGTAATAACATAATAATAAGAGGTCTCCCAGAGAGTTATGACAGCCAAGGCTTACTTGCTATAACAAAACAAATATTTGAAACACTTCTTCACTCAGATAGGGGAGAAAATGTTACAATTGAGAGAGCCCACCGTGCTTTATAAAAGACAAGATGCCTTTGCTCCCCGTCAAATATATACAAGACTACTGAACTTCCAGTCAGCTCAACAGATATTATATGCAGCAAAAAAAAATAAAAACTTCATGTGGAATAATCACAAATTAACTTTTACACAAGATCTACCCAGGCCCATCAAGGAAAACAGACAGAAACTAGCCCCGTTTTGCTCAGACTTAATTAAAAGAAACATCAGATTCCAAATGCGATACCCAAATACTCTGTCTTTCTCCCAAAATGAAACCAAATATACAGCAACCTCCCAAAAAGAAGCAAAAGAGATCTTCCTCAAAATATTTAATAAAATCCCAGACCTTGGATAAAGTCACCAGCTCCCAACACAAGCGTTTCAGCAGCCTTACACTCCAGCTTTCTAATTCACTCACCGGAGGCTTCAGGGACATCACCGCTCTCAAACCCAGCGCCAATACGGCATTTCTAGCAGTTTTTTGACTGTTTAATCCAGCAAAACGTCTTTCCGTATGTTTGCAGACAGATCCACGTGTCCAGCAAGGAACACATCGTCACCGCGAGGTTTCAGGAGGGACTCCTTCTTCTGTGGCACCTGAATTGTTCGTCTGCTAAGTCTGTTCTTCCCCAAATGCGCTTATAGCGCGGACCATCGCAGACAAGTCCTGTCTACTGCAAGCAGATCTCCTGTTCTTACTACAAGCTTGCAATCGTTTTTTTTTCTTTTTTTTCTGTTATTTTTCCTTTCAGGTCAACTATATCCTATGAGTTATGGAACATTTTATTTTTTTTATCCTTCTCTTAAAACAAGTTAAGAAGCATTCTATCATTGAGTCTTAAAGTTTTAGGTACACTACTGCACCATTTCTTGAGAGTCCTTGATACTTTCCCTCAGGGCAAAAATTTCTGCAGTGGTAAAACCGGCAGGGGAAGTTAAGCAGAGGAGCCTGCTTACACGTAGGCTCTGCATAACAGGAAGGTCTTTTGAGCGTCCTTGGTACCTTCCCTTGGGGCTAGAATCACTGTAATGGTGTACTCGGCGGGGGAAATTAAGCAAAGGAGCCTGCTTACAAGTGTGCCATGCATACCAGGTAGGATGAGATACAGCACTTTCCCCTGTAAATATACATTCCCGCAGCCGTTGTAATGGCAAGCAGCAAAGAGTCAAAGTCTATTGCCATAGCTGTGCAATATGCACAGAAGTAGTCATTTATCTACACAATTAATTAGTTTTGGCAGATCGAGGATGTGTGCAGCAACTTGTTTTTTCCCACGATAGAGCTGCCAACAAAATATTTTCTCTCAGTGGAAAGAATGCTTTGTCTGGGTCATATTTTGTACAGAAAGATATATTATGTGGAGGGTTATTACTATCCACAAGATAATATACTTATTGTTTCTGAATAAATGTAATAGTTTCTTACATGGGTAGTATTTCAATGTGATGAAATCGAGTTTTGAAGCTCGTTTCGAACAACCTTTTCTGTGTAAGTGCGTAAAGATGGCTTTCTATGGATCTGGGGTTTCTCATATTATAAATACACACATCTATATACCTTTTTAAAAAAAGAGACAACAAGATTACCTTCTAGTTACACTATTGAGCCGGGGTTCCCATTAAAGATAGAAAGGAATTTCCTATGTACCCTTGTTAGTACTGTAGATGCTTATAAGAAAATAGGAGGAAATGCATTAATCAGATTGTGATTAATTAAACAATCCCATACAGTATCAAATCTAGTACATTGGTAATAACCATCCTTTAAATACACTTATAATTTATCTCTGCCTTACTGAACCGACTACAGGTTACAATTAGAGAAGTCCTTTTACAGAGTAGGGAAATTAGGAAAGAAATAAGGATAGGTGGGTCATTTACTAATAGGGGCAGGATGCTCATGAAACCTGACATAATGTTGGTCTATAAACGCAATGATTCAACTTAAATCAACAGGCAGATAAAAGATGTACAGGGGTTTTAAAAAATACCTATACCCAAAACAGTAATGCTTAAATTTGGTACAGGGTAAACTCAGTGCAAGGGTGGTTCCCAACAACGCAACAAGACTCTCATCTTTAACTTGCTCTGCTATCATCAGAGTCTGATCATTGGTAATATCTTCCCGCCCAAATTAACATTAAACAACACCACAACTATATATCTGTTTTAGCTTGTCAACTATCTACAATGTATGCCATAATGACAATCCCACTAGTCTCAGCCTCTTGTTTATGGTATGCACCTAACAATGCCTTAGATTTACACCTTTTCCTCAGCCTTCCTGTTGTGAGTGATACTCAATGAGGAATGCTTGTACTGGTAATGAGTCTGTTATGTATAGGATGTATAGATCTACGTATCTCATATATATTAAGCTCAAGAGCTTGACATACAAGCGCATGTTTTATGTAAATAAGGTCATACTTTCATGACAAACTAGTAGGTGTAGTATTACATACGGTAGCTGTATGTGCATTGTATTAGAGACCTAGTTTGATTACCCTTTGGTTGAGAATGTTCTTGTATATATGTATAGAATTGTTAGGGTTTTTTTTTGTTATCTGTTATACTTCTTCGCCTATGGGGTTTAGGTGGGTAGGCACCGGGGCATGTCAGAAGGAGTATTGTGCTACTTCCTCCTCTTCATCCAAACTGCTTACTGATACAGCTATGTTACGGTTCTCCATTTTACTATCACCCTATTACAAATACAAAGCAGGTTCTAGTAAACACACATTATGTTACCCAAATATTATTTTAAATCTCCAAATATATTATGTCTCCTCACACTTCGGTAGTTTTTGATCCCCATGAGCTGGGCCATTGACTCTTGGAACATTAAAGGTTTACAAAATACTGCTAAAAGAAAACTGTTTCTTCACCTGCTGTTTAAATCCCAGGCTAATATTAGCTTTCTCCAGGAAACACACTTATCTGAAAAAGAATGGGAACACACAAAAAATAGAAAATGGATCAGGTCAATAATAAGTGCTGGGGACAGCTCAAACTCAAAGGGGGTGGCCATTATAATTAAGAAACAATTCCAGGAACCTATCAATGAATATAAATCTGATACTAACGGCAGATGGTGCTATTTCACCTCTACACTCCCAGATTCCTCCAAACCAGTATTGTTCATGAACATCTATGGTCCTTGTTCTCAACAACAAACCTTTATCCTAGAAATCTATAACTTACTAAACGCATTTCCAAATTACTTATATATAGTAGGAGGGGACTGGAATGTGGTAATTGATCCTAGCCTAGATCGCACCAGCAAATCCTCCTCCTACAACTTCCAAGCTTCTATAGCCTTAGAGGAACTTATCTCAGATTTTAACCTTGTAGACACTATTACTTTTAGTAATATATCGACCAAAGAAAATCTATATACCTTCTATTCTAACTGCCATAAATCTTGGTCACGACTAGACTTCATTCTGATGTCGGACCTCCTATCTAAATTTAAAAATACTTTCAATATCGAACCCAGATCCCTCTCTGACCATGCAAAAATCTCCCTTAAAATCAGATTCAACGCACCTGTTTTTACATTCGCTAACTGGACCCTTAACAATAACCTACTAAATAACAAAGATATCTTAAACAAAATTAATAATATGCTGTTGGCTCTTGACACTAATCTTACAAAATCCCTAATCTCCCCAGACATTCAATGGGCAGCCTGCAAAGCCGAAATGAGGGGTTTTCTGATTAGCAAAGCTTCCTATCTTAAAAAACTCAATACTAAAAAAGAAAATACCCTATCCCTTAAACTATCATCTTTAGAAATAAGTCAGAGACTATCTCCAGACCCAAAAACTGAAGTATTGATCAACTCCACGCGCAAAGAATTACTAGAATTGCACTCACAGAACTTTTCCTTACAGGAACAAAAATGTATTGCAACATATTCTGAATGGGCCCAAACCCCCTCAAGAACTCTGGCGAGAATATTAAAAAACAATAACGGCGCTCCCAGAATATCCACTCTTCAGTATCAAGGGAAAATCTATAATTCAGACTCTGAAATAATACACCTATTTTTTGAACTATTTTCAGATATATATAGTAGCAATAAACAAGATTCTTTAAAACCCCAGAGGGAGTCCTTTTTAAACTCCATCAACTTCCCCTCTCTTGAACCAACTCAAGTCTCAGTCCTCTCCGCGCCAATTACCATCCAAGAAATACACGACATTATTAACAATCTCAAAAGAGGCAAATCTCCGGGCCCTGATGGCTTCACTACTAACTTCTACAAAGCCTTTTGCCCAAAAATATCCTCTATCCTATGGAAGGTCTTTAATTGTATCATTAAGGAGGGTATTACTGACTTACATTGGAACAACTCAAAAACTATCTTACTATTAAAAAACAAACAAGACAGATCAGACCCACATAACTACAGACCAATTTCGTTAATAAATGTTGACATTAAGATTCTTGCTGCTATCTTAGCTAACAGATTACAAAAGGTTCTCCCGTCTTTATTATCCCCTGACCAAGCTGGCTTTATGAGTAATAGACACACATGGGACAATACCCTAACATTGGATTCCCTTATTCAATTGACCAAAAAAGACAAAAATCCAATCTACGCCCTAACCTTAGATGCCTCTAAAGCCTTTGACAGAGTCAACTGGGACTTTTTGTTCGATACCTTGTCCCATTTCAATATACCTAAATTCTTCTCGGATATAATCAGAACACTATATACAAAGTCCCACACATATCTCTATATAAACAAACAGAGATCCAAGCCAATATCGATTACTAATGGAACTAGACAAGGCTGCCCACTCTCGCCCTTTCTCTTCAACATTTTTATCGAGCCTTTCTTCCTATTTATTGCGCAGAATACACACCACAACATCCCTAAAATTCTTAATACACATGTTGCACTATCAGCTTTTGCAGATGACTTAAATTTATACTTCCAATTTCCCAACTCAGACCTACCCAAAATCTTCGACGCCATTAAATACTTTTCCTCCGCATCTGAATCGTAATTAACAATAAAAATCACATATCTTCCCAATCAATCCTAACTCACACAAATCTTTTTATTTCCCCGAGTCCTCGTTACAAATAACATATAATCTTAAATATCTTGGTATCCATTTTGAACATAATCAGGCCTCCATGCTCCAAAACAATCTACTAAAAACATGGTCCATCATTCAGCAAGATTTACAAAGATGGAAACTTATGAACTTAGCTTTCTTGTCCAAAGTAGCAATAGTGAAAATGAATGTCTTACCCAGACTCTTATATCAATTCAACGCTCGGATATAGAAGTATTCAATAACTTCTTCTCCAAAATTGAAAAAGATCTAGCTAAGTTCATCTGGTTCCCGAAGTCAGTCAGGATCTCTTACTCTAAATTAACTTTTCCTAAGGAGAAAGGGGTTAGGCCTTCCAAACTTTCAACTGTACTACAAGATCATCTGCAAACAGAGTCTGGGCTATATCAAACTTTAGCAGCAAGAATCAAACTCACTCTCCAGCATGGTTGAAAATATGGCACCATCATATTATCTCTAACAAAATCAATCCCCAGGCTATTCCATTCCTTTCCACACTCTCTATAAACAATTCTAATTTAGCACACTCTCTGAAACATAAAATTAGGCTTTTCCAAAACTCATTAAAGACGCCAACATGGAAAATACCCTACCCCTGCTCCAACCACTTCATCAAAATCCAAACATCAAAATCAACAATATGACGTTGGACCTTACTAAATTCCCTCAGATTAAAAACCTCAACGTTTGGGACATCCTCAAACATAGTCCAAAATCTATCCCTGAGCTACGGCTAATCCTTGGAACCAATAACAAATACACAGTGATTCTTCGACAATTAAGAGAAGTTCTGCATGCACAACACTTTAATCCTCTTCCTAATCCTCAGGAAATCAACAAAGTAATTGAAATCATTTCAGCAATATCAAGCACTAAAAAAACAATTTCATCCTCTTACAAACTATTGAATAAGGCGCTATACAACTCAAATTGTCTCTTTTCCAATTATTGGAACACAGTTGGGTCTCCTATCTCAGAGGATCAAAAAATTTCAGCTATAAAATCTACATTAGAACTCTCCCTTTTCAAAAAACTCGTATACACCCAACTGATGCTAAACAACAACTCTTACTTTACCCCTGTAATACTCAATAAATTTAACCCCAACACATCCCCCTCGTGTACATGCTGCTCCCATCCGAGAGCGGACCTACTACACATTATGTGGTATTGCAACCACTCCTACAAACTCTGGTGTTCTCTAAAAGTTCGTTTACAAAAAATGGGTTACTACACCTCAACTTTGTCATGGGAAACAGCCATTCTCCATATCCATACCTCCGTAATACCAAAATACAACTTCACATTTTAATTATTCTCTGTTCACTTATTAAGCTTTATATCACTAAAAACTGGTTAGATCGCACCAAACTTAGCTGGAAGGGTTTCAGTGAGATGGCTTTCAAACACATCTCAGCTCACAAATTCATTATAAAGGGCCCCAAAAAGAGAGCTTATTTTGGCAAACTATGGAAAAAACTTATAGATGTGATTCATACTGAATGACTCCCCATTCACACCTTGTGTATAAAAGCTTTCCCTATTCCTGTTAAGTTACCGGAGAACCACAGCCAACCCAATTTTCTACTATACCTCTGCATTACCACTATGGAGGAACGTAGCACTCTTGATTGTAAATATTGTATATATTTGCTTTTTGATTTTGGGTAAATGGATTACAATGCTCTCATTATGCTGTACCTATCATTCTCATATGTCTCATTGTTATAATATGTTGCTACTCACTGCTTTCTGTAATATTCCAACGTTGCATTCTAATGTGTATAACTGTAATGTATTTCCTCATACAGCTTGCATTGTACCATACTTTGAAAAATAAAAGAATTATTTGAAAAAAACTAGGTATAAATGGTGGTGGTGCTGCGGTAGCATTGTCGCCTCATAGCAAGACGTTGTCCCATTCGATTCTCAGCTAGAGCGTCTTCTGTGTGGAGGCATACGTGAATGGGGTGTGCCTACATTGAAGGTTGTGCATCAGGGCTGGTAACCCGATACATAAAAATCCACTACCAATCATTAGCGGACTGGAGTTCCGCTGTGGCAACACCTAACTGGGAAAAGCCGAAAGACACAAACAAACAAACAAAACACAAGAAGTAAGAATGCAACAAGTAGAACCTGTGATTGAGTGCACTTTCATTCATTATTTAAGAACTTCATCAGAATAAATAAACTGTGCAGATTAAAAAGTTTAAATAGTGTAAGAAAACAAATAAAAATATTCTTGTCCAATGAAAATCACAGTTCAACCCCTTTACACATGATGGAAGTGTAATTCTTAAAGTTCTATTGCCCATAAATATGCATGAGGTGGGCATAACTTAACAGAAAAAACAGTAGCAGAACCAAGCTCAAACAACATTCTTAATGTAATCTGTAAACTTAACTGAAAATAAGAAATCAAACATCTGTAATAATGTGTAATAAAGTACAAGTACAATTACTTCCCCAAGTATACAGAAGTAGTAATCTCTTCCGCTGTAACAATGCATAAAATCAGACTTGCTTACAAGTTAACAATAAAGTCAGCCCTTTAAGGCATAAAATTAAAATCACTCCGACTGTCACTGCTGCCATCTGTGTACACATTTTAAATTAGAAGCATCATTCAACCTTGGGGAGACCTCCGCACCCAAACAGAGTTGCCATCTAAGTTCTTTCACTTCCAGTAGAGCTGAGTAGTGCCCAAAAAACAAGTCAACTTGCTCCAAAACAATAAAATGGAATTTAACAAAATCATGACAAGCTGCAGAGTGTCTAGCTAAAGCATTGTGACAGTTTTTGTCTCTAATTTCAGCACAATGCTCCTTAATTCAATTGGAAAGTTTCCGACTAGTCTTTCCAACATAAAAATAACTGCAAGTCATACAAATCCCTGCATAAAAAATATTACAAGAATTACAGTCAAAGTGATGGGAAAAAGTAACAGTGAAATTAATATGTTCAAATGTAAAGGAAGGTCCTGTACAGATATATTGACAACAGATACATTTGTTGCATTTGAACATTCCAGGTGGGTCAGAAACATTGCGAACATTTCCTATTAAAAACTGTGTGTCTCTGTTCTCAAAAGAGCTCCTTAAAGTTCATGTCATTTTGTATGAAAACATAGGCTGTCTACCCAGCAGTTCAGACATAGTATGAGAGCTTGCAACAATATTCCAATTGCTAGAAACAATGTTTCTAATAGCTTGCATGTCTCTGCAAATTGGAACTGGAAAGCTTAACATTCTATCTGTATTTAGAGTATTGCTTTGTTGCTTAGTTTGGCAACCATACTTTAGGATAGGTTGGAATGAAACATGTCTGGCATTAGAAACTTCTTCTGTTACTTTTAAAGTCAAGTTTCATTGGGGTAGTGTTATTGCAAAAACAGTTCACAAAAAAAGTCAGACTCTTTCTTAAACTGCAGATCGTCATTAACCAACCTGGAAAGTCTAATGAACTGGCCTTTTAATACATTATATTTCATGTAGAAAGGGTACTGGCTAGTAAATTGCAAGAAATTAATATGGTAGGTATCCTTACGATAAATTTTAGAAGCCAGACACTTGTTATTGAAATCAGTCGAGATGGAAGTGTCCAAAAAAAGACACTTTGCTTCCACATCCTGATTTTACAAAAGACAAGAAAGAAATACTGTTTTCCATGGCTTGTATAAACAGGTCCAACTGCATAACTATGCCAGTCCATAAAAAAAAAGATATTAATATATCTATGATACAGTCTTGTGAAATTATATCCAGGGAGGTGCACCAATGTTTCTCATTCCCAAGTGGCTAACACCAAGTTAACATATGCAGGGGCCATTTTTGACCCCATAGCCACTCCCTTAATCTACTGGAAAATCTGTCCATTGAAATGGAAAAAGTTGTTCTGTAGAACTGTGTCTGTCAAAGCCATATTTTTATAAGAAGGGAATTTAGCATATATTTAGACATCTACAGTTTAACACATTCCTTTCCCTCTTCATGAGGGATATTAGTATACAGAGAGACAATCCCCGGGATTCATGAAGCTCGGCGCAAGGCCAGTGTAAGGATTGCGCTGGCCGTGCAGCATATATTTATGGAGTAGTAGCGCCATATGCATATTAATGAAGGCATGCAGTCGCCACAGCCACGTGCATAGGAAACGTGCGCAGGTGCATGGGGCGTATCGAAGTTGCGCATGGAGACGTGTCAATGTCAGCTGTCAATGAGCAACCTAAATTGCTGAATATTATATTCCGCCTGCAATAGTAATCGCACCTATCAGTGTCCATGGATAGTGAAACGTATGCAAAGCATGCAAGATAGTTCCTGCGAACAGAAAATGATTAAGCAAACACAAATGCACGGTAGGGAATAACGGGTCCCTAACCCTTGAACAAATGACATGGAAAGCCATGTGCCCATAGTCCAACGTAGTGAAGATAGCTATACCATGTAGAAGTGAAATGCATCATATGTTAGCTCGCTGCCAGTAGGTATGTCCAGCCCAATGGAGAGGGTCACCAGCTGACCCATAATGTGAGAGAGGGTACATAGCTGGGCAGATGTGTCCATAGCAAAATACATGAGGAGAAATGTAGATTTATGTCCGCATTTCACATACCAAATATGATAGGAAATAGAATACACATGTAAACAAAACAGAAGGAGCATATAAACAGCTACAACAATAAGGACACATGTAGGCCAAAAAGAACAGTATGATCCGTAATGTCGACTAAGATTACCACCTGTCCCAGTTTGCGAGTGACAGTCCCTCTGTGGGCAGATGTGTCCTGACACAAACTTGTAAAAATGGCAAATGTCCAGACATTATAGGACATAATTATTCCTTAGACGTTATGTAATAGTTGCATTAAAGAGTTTCTCTGTACATATATTACATAAATGTCATAAGAAACAAAATAAGCCACCAAAATGCTACAAGAATAAGCTTAGATATAGGCAAGAATTGTAAGTTCTATCTGCCGAACTGACCGTTGGTATATGTCGGCCTGTAAAATGTGATGTGTTCACTGCAAATGTCACACTGTGGCCAATTCAAAAGGTGGAAACCCTACCGTCGACTGTGGGGAGTCATTGTCCACAACAGTCGGATATGTGTAAGGAATAGCTTGGACATAGGAAAAGGTGCCATCCTACCAATGAGTACAACAGGCTGGCAAAATCCGGAAGTCAGCGGTATAAGCCGAACATGTATGTGACACAGTCAAACAGGTAGTACCCGGGTATACCAACCAAGTAATGAAAGTTAAGTATGGGCATGTACCTATGTGCGTGAAGTATAGCATGGGGAAAGCAAACATGGCAGGGTAGTCCACACAACTATAAAAGTACCTGACACATGTAGGGTATTCAATGTGTTACTCTGGCCGTGTCATGGGCCAATGTAGTGATCTATGGGGTGTGAGGAATTTGCGTGTGAGGGGTGGATGGGTAACGGCAAAATCCTCCAAGGCGATACTGTGTCGTATGCAGAAAAGGTGAACCAGAGGTGTACGAGGGGCAGTGGGTGAAGCTGAAAGTAACACAAACACATGTAGAAACAGCTGCAAGATAAGCAGACAGGCCATAGTGTAGAGCACAATCCCACAAACATATGAATATGGAAATGTGCGATACAAATGTATAGATATGTCACCGTCACATACCCACAGATTGGTCCTGATGGAATTGGCCATAAAAAATGCAACACAGCTGGATGCATAATGGCCTACCCAGCATCCCCTCCACATCACACAACCTGCTTCCGTACCAGAACGTCCACCAAATCCAGCCGTACTTGGCCTACTGGTTCGTTGCAGACACAGCTACACATAGTGACCCCTACGCATATGTAGTAGGTGGTGTCACCCTAGGCAGTTTCAGGATTGCAAACCATGTATCCCTTGCATGTAAAACCTCCTGTACATTTTTGTAAAGCCACAAAAATCTTCGGAATCTGTCTTGTTTTGGTCTTGTAAAATTTTTGGGATATCCCTCATGGGATAACTAACCTGTGTAAATAGTAGAATGGGTATGAAGACACGATGTCCAATCTTGTAGATATCTAGACACAAGTCAGAATGTGCAGTAGAGGTCCATGACACTGTCCAGCCCGAAGTGGTCATGCATAACCTACTACCCAGGATAAAACACCTTCCTGTGACGCACGTGTCCCGACACGAATAGGTGGGAGAATATATTGCACACATTCGCATAGTGGCAAATGGCATAAGGGTGATAATGACACTGACGTAAACAGGATAACCCTGATCAAGTGTGAGGGACACTTACTGTGTGCAGGCATGACCGACCATACCTGTCAACCTGTGTGAGCAACATATCTGGACAGAGCCGTGAATAAATGTGAGACAAAGGCCCAAAAGTAGGGACAATTTGTAAAGATAGCTCTTAGAAACATAGAAATCTGATAGAATAACAGTTTGCACATTGGCAATAATGTCCTGAAGAGTATGAAAAGTCTGAAACCCAACTGTCTGTCATCACATTCCGACTTCAGTCTTTAATGATTAGCTACTGCTGTGCCAGAACACAACAGCGTATGACAGAGGTCTGTACATATTTACAGTAACAACCTTTCACATTTGTGTAATGTACAACTGCATGCTTGTAGTCACTTCATGTCCAAAATAATAATCCCCGTATGACTGAATACAGGAAATAGTCAAATGTGAATGGGAACACCCCTCATCATGGAGTATGGACTGTAACAACCCCACCCATAATATGTATTGCCAACAGAATAAGCTGCTGACAGGTCTCCAAACACCTGTGTCTGTAAACACAGGTAAAAAATCATAATAGGGAGAAACCCCCTGCCCATGTGCTTCATCTGACATTTGAACTCGGCCAGGGAAGTTCCGTTCACCAGGCGGACAAGCCAAACCCAGATCACTACATGAACACCCTGACAATCAAAGATCTGTATGTGCCAGGACTATAAGCCTTGGTGTTCTGCATATCCTTGGAGTGATTAACAATGCAGTTGGGGTCCACAGCAGTAGGCAATAGGGAATGTGTAATATGTAGTACCGCATTTTTCCCAGCAGGAGAATGGATGCCTGTGTTGTAAGTGAAGTGGTGAGGCATATGTTGATGTAGCTAAGTACTATGGGTATGCATATCAATGAGGCAGAACACCAGTAGAATAGTGGTTCCAGCATCCAGCCAACGTGAATGCAGTCCCGGTTGAACTACAACCACAGCACATATAAGTTTAAAGTGTAATGAATGCGTGTGTGCTGTAAACACATTTAAATATGTAAAGGTGAACGTGTGTTTCGCATATGTCCATAAACCGGAATACAGATATGTAACTGTTATGGTCACAATTAGGAAAGGCCACGTAAGCACAAATATTTATTAAACATATGTAACCCACAATAAGGATATGCAAGTGCACCTGCGCGTGTGTAATCCGCTCACAGCATAGCAAATGAATGCTGTTTTCTCCACGTTATATATATATATATGGCTCATACCTGTTAACCCCGTAAAGTAAGAAACCGGACAAAGCCATAAAAACAACTGGTACAAATAGGGACAATTCCCACATATTGCCCTAACAAACATAGAAAGTGGATAGAATAACAGGTGTTTCACTAGCATGGATTCTCAGAAGGGTATGAAGTCGTAACCTCAAATGCTTGTCATTATTTTCCAACGTCAGTCTTTAATGATATGCCACTAATTTGCCAGATTGCCACAAGGTTATGAAAAACGGACCAAAGATAAGAGGCAAACATCTGTACATTCTGTGAAAATCTGTATAGTTGAAAGGTATGATATGGATATATATATCTGTGTATACACATATATCCACAGACTTAAACCAAAGAAATTTATGAAATGAGGAATGTACAGACATATATGGACATATGTATATATGTACATATATATATCTATACACACATGATACAATAATAGATATATACACAACAAACAAACATATGTCCTTGTAGATATAACACATGTACATAAATAGGTCACAGTATAGCTATTATGGATAGACAGACAGATATGCATGAAAGGTGAATACACTGCTGCTTTCCAAACCATTGGCAGGAAAGTACCAGTGTGACAGACCTGCGAGTTCTCCACTTTAAACATGGATATAGTTGTCCTTTGCAGGACCCCAAAAATTGATCTAGTATTAAGTGTGTCCAATAATCATCAACGCAAAGGAGTCACAGCTGCAACTACGATATAGCTGTACATGCAACAGTAGCAGGTGCAAGGGTAATAACACATGGGTCGATAGAATGTATGACGTATGACCTGATATCTGGAGAGTGGAGAGTGCTTAGAAGTGTCTTCATACTTTATTATCACTCACATTAAATATGTCTAATGAGTACTGTGGAGGGATGTCAGGTATGGGAATCATGGGTATGCAGAAATGGGCCTAGGTGTTGGTTGGCACAGCTTTATTAGGTCCGCCCCATGGGAGTGATCAATATACCTATGTGGGTATGGCACACGCCTATATTCTCCAAAAAGGTTGAACCCATCTACTGGATATTGTGTAAATCACTGGGGGACGACGTAGGGACTTATATCAGTGTCATGTAGGCGATTATCATGGATGGACATGCGTACGACCAAGATGGTAACCATACCTTCCAACCTTTCAGAATAAGACAGCTGGACAAAGGCATAGTACATGAAATACAAATAGGGACTATATTAAATATACCCCAGACAAAGTCTGAACGTTGATAGAATAATGGCGTAGTCAGGAGTATGAATGTTATGAGGGTTATTAATCATGAAATACAAATGTTAGTCATTATTATCTAACTTCACAGTCCTTAATGCCCTGCCAGTAATTTACCAGAAAGGCACATTATTATGAAAACAGTAACAAAATCATAGGTCAAACCTCGGGACATTTACCCATAATGTGTACAGGTGAGAGGTATGAAGCTGACCCGTACTAAATAAATGTACAGAACTAGTGATACTAGGTGGACAGGAGAGAAGAAAGATGTCAGGACAAATGACAAAACATGTACAAGTCAAAAGCATGTACCTCGACAAATGTGAATGACAATGTATGCCCTGTGAACGTCAATGTGGAAGGTTAATAGAATCAAACCAAATGTGTCCCTCAGGGTGTCATGCAGTGTCCCCGATACAGTGTTCAGTCCCCCATACTCGCACATGAGTTCTGCCACTGACGGAAAGCGCAAATACCGGCGAACACATAAGGTACATGATAGAATAATAAGTGTGGATAAGCACCTGTTGGCCTTTGTGAGGAATACAACCCTCTGGGTGGGTGTGTCCTGCAATAGGAATGTGATGGCATCTGGCCTGTGATGCCATCATATATTGTGTGTATTGGTGTAAGAAAATTATATCCTGTATCAGAAACAGATAAATGTCAGAGGAAACAATATTATCGACTGCAAGATAACTCAGAAGGTATGAAAAGTGCTGCAGTAGGAAGTTCAGTATTGACCGCAGGTATGTGCTGACATGTCAAATGACACAGCAGTCTATATAAAGTAATTATAGGGCTGTCACCTATACAAATGATGACAGTGGGAGCGGCTCTGTAGAAATGCCAGACGTAGCAGGTCACAACATACCCACAGCCATGCATACACCACAAACAGAGATAGCACACAGCAAAGCCTAGGCCATGATACACGAAGCCTCCAGTGTGTACGAGTAGAGTGAGAGTAGAGCAAGGAAAAATGTCTGCCAAGCTATTCAGCAAACTCCTGTAGGGGCGTGTAAGACTGCCCATAACACGAACGTTGCACGGACAATGTTGGGATATGCAACATACCCCATTTGTATGTGAAAGCTATGCAAATGATGTAAATATGCGATATATGAAACAGTAAGCTGTTCGTGCAAGAGCAGAGTTATGTGCAGAAATGTACCCAGATGTTAAGCTTGTAACGTTCTGCACATTGCTAAATGGAGCAATGACATCTGCAAATACAGTATGAATACAGTCGAAGAAGCATGCCAATGTCCAAATATAAGGCCAGTGGCATTATTGTCCATTGGACATCAATAAAACTGTAGTTGTCCTCCCCGACCTCTGGTGTGGAAGCATAGCGCAGCGGCACGAGAACGCGCTGCGCTTCAAAACAAGTCAAATATGTATAATATACATACAAAATGTAGGTTTAGTTAGATGTTAGTATGCCATGCATATGAATGGCAAGCTGGAGACAACATGGCTACTGTGTACTGGTTGTTATGTGTGGAAGCGCTCTGTCAGAGATGTAACCAAGTAATTGTAGGCAATCTTATGCAAGTGAGGCTGAGGATAGTGAATCACAATGCTATATGGGCCAAGCCTCTACAGTGTAGTGTAGGATAAGGGGACTATTAGAGTAGAAGATAGGTGACAACATGAGTGTGTATGTATAAAACACTGTAATCTTATCGGAGCAGTGTCACATGTTTGCTGTCAGTACTCATCAGTGTAAGAGGTGTGTTATGATCCATCCTGGGGAAAGTCAGGAGACTGATGGTGTATGCCATGGATACTACCGATGTTTCCTGCAAGCCTGCCTACAGTGTGTCCAGGCCTGTGCACGTCAGTAAGCCCGAGTAAGCATGTGTGCACGAGTGACAGCCCGTGTGCATGCGTTGAAGAATGAGTAGGCTAGTGAACGAATGTTGAAGCCCATGTAATGTCATGTATGCCAGTGTACACATTTGTAAGCATGTATAAATGTGTACTACACACATCACACATGTACTGCACACTCAGAAACACATGCTGCCAATACTACACACATCAGTGAAATGGCACATGGATGGAGAATACATTATCAGAATTAACAGTGCTGTAAACTATGCTACATTGATTGTCATAGCTGCAATGCATCATGCCTGCTGATATACACCTAGAAGGATATCACACTTTGTTTTAACAACATTCTAACATCAATACAGTGGTATAAAGCCACCGTGTGCATCAGCACCAGGTTAGTCTGATCCTGCATCAATGTTACACATCACAGGTGGTGGCACAGGTGACATCATATGCACAGGGTGTGGTGTCACATTTCCAGAGCTGTCATTGAGCCATCCAATCTACATGTAGGTGTGTGTGTGTGTGTGTGTGTGTGTGTGTGTGTGTGTGTGTGTGTGTGTGTGTGTGTGTGTGTGTGTGTGTGTGTGTGTGTGTGTGTGTGTGTGTGTGTGGGGGGGACAACGGTTATTGCATGGCCCAATGGTGATGCAATGGGTGTGTGTATGTGATAGCCCTAGCTGTTTGTGGTAAGTGTGTGTGTCTGCATATACACAGGTACATCATGTGTCAGCCATATACAGGAGGTTGTGGGACAGTCACAGACCATACCTGCCAGGCTGTACAGATCGCCATTACTGGCCATGGACACCCCTCCATGCATCCAACACTAACCCAGTCCTGCACCTGTCAATGTATACACATACACTCCTGGGATCTGTACCACAACCTGTGGATAAATGGGAGTCAATAATGTTAACCTGAGTTGCATAGTATTGTCAGTTAATACATACGTATATGAGCCATACTCACCGTCCAAAGTAATAACCACTGCTGACTGTTGCCGAGATGTGCACACGACCATTCAAAGGTACTGTACTAACATTGTTTCCAATGCCCCTTGTAATACCCAGCAACACAATAACCAGTCACTACACAAGTATAACCCAGGATCACTACAGCACACAGTATGTGCACTATCACAGAGCCATAGCAGATGTACATACATCCAAGGTGATCACGTGCAGATAATGCAGCACATTCAAGAGTGATAATCTCAACATACATATCTATATACAATATATATATATATATATATATATATATATATATATATATATGTAGATAGATATATACACACACACACACAACACACTTGGCAGGGTTGGGAGCAGAACACAAACGTAACCACTGTCCCACACAACAGCATTACGCAGTTACAGAATGCGCTACCATGATTAGTAGATCACAGCATTCACACAGGCATACATCTAGCCTGCAGACAGCAGCATCAAAGGCAAAGACGCCACACGGATGTTATGGAGAGTGAATACTGTAAAAGCAATGTACTGTTGTTATGCAGCTGGAAACACACACACACACACACTTGGCAGGGCTTGGAGTTGAACATACACCTACCTACCCTATCACACTACAGCATGATGCATTTACAGAACGCGCTACCAAGATTATTGAACACAGCAGTCCCAGAGGCATACTTCTAGGCATGTGTCATCATCCGCAAAGGCAAAGGCGCTGGTAGGAAATATCTGTGGTGTGAGGCATCTAAAAGCATGACTGAGTCCCCAGGCAGACAGGAGCATGCGTGCACACACACACACACACACACACACACACACACACACACACACACACACACACACTTGGCAGGCCTGGCAGTAAAGCATACACCTACCTACCCTATCACACTACAGCATGACGCATTTACAGAATGCGCTACTGAGATTACTGAACACAGAAGTCCCAGAGGCATACTTCTAGGTGCGTGTCATCATCCGCAAAGGCAAAGGCGCTGGTAGGAAATATCTGTGGTGTGAGGCATCTAAAAGCATGACTGAGTCCCCGGGCAGATGGGAGCATGCGCACACACACACACACACACACACACACACACACACACACACACACACACACACACACTTGGCAGGCCTGGGAGTCGAACATACACCTACCAACCCTATCACACTGCAGCATGACGCATTTACAGAACACGCTACCGAGATTTCTGAACACAGCACTCCCAGAGGCATACGTCTAGGCACGTGTCATCATCCTCAAAGACAGGGACGCCAACAGGTGTTGTATAGAGAGTGATCAGTCTGAAAACATACAGACATATTACTGTCCCACAGTAGACATAGACAAACACACGGCAGTGGTGTGATCGGGGCAACTAAAGATATACAGAGCACTACAACAACAATACATAGATACAGGACATACCACAGCCAGTACACCCTTCAAGACAGTCGACCAGTGTGTACTCGGTAGGCATCCATCGTGACGTTGAAAATCAACATCTGTTGCCTGGAAGACCACCATCGCTATACAGGATGTCAACGGCCATGCCCATGCACAGAGGGACATCACTGATACAAGGTGTCACTGGCCATGGCCACACGCTTAGTAATACACGTCTGTTCGGACTGTACTGTGTGTCGATCTACACAACAGCGTACTGGGCATGCTCACACACTTAGAAGTTGCAAAGGTTCGTTGTGCATGCAGACAGAGTCTAAACACACAAGGGCTCAGTTTGGACTGTCCTGTGTGTCCATCTACACAACAGCATACTGGGCATGCTCACACACTTAGCAGTTGCAAAGGGCTGTCGTGCATGCAGACGGAGTCTAAACACACAAAGGCTCAGTGTGGACTGTCCTGTGTGTCCATCTACACAACAGGGTACTTGGCATGCCTACACACTTAGCAGTTGCAAAGGTCCGTCTTACATGCAGATGGAGTCTAAACACACAAGGGCTCATTTTGGACTGCCCTGTGTGCCCATCTACACAACAGCATACTGGGCATGCTCACACACTTAGCAGGTGCAAAGGGCCATCGTGCATGCAGATGGAGTCTAAACATGCAAGCCGTCGTGCATGCAGACGGAGTCTAAACATGCAAGGGCTCAATATGAACTGTCCTGTGTGTCCATCTACACAACAGCATACAGGGCATGCTCACACACTTAGCAGTTGCAAAGGGCCATCTTGCATGCAGACGGAGTCTAAACACGGAAGGGCACAGTAAGGTATAACTGTCCCCACGCACAGGGTGGACACACACATGCAGTGACCAGTACACACTCAGGTGCCATCACAGCTGTCACAGGTGCAGATCACAGATGTACACACCGCAGTCTACACTGTAGCCCTCAAGACATCACCATGTCATTGGTGCAGCAATACACAGCCATACATTACCACAACACCATGTGACACATGACCAGTGGACTGTACAGAGGTCTACAGCAACTGTGCAGAGTACACATGTACCGACAGGGTTCCGACAGGTGTTATAGATTGCAATGATACCACTATACATGACCAGGTTGGCTCAAGACATACCAGGGGCCCTGGGTCTTACACAGCTGTGAAGGATGAGTGTTGCTGTACACCAATGAACACACATGTTTGGATATGTCATACATGTGATTGCAGTGGATGTGTGCATGGGCCACATACACAACACATATGTACATAGCATAGCTTTTGCTGTCCCCGTGCAGAAAAGTGGCTTAATCAATCATACGCACGCAAATGGAAGGTGGGTCCATGTCTGTTGAATGCTCACAGTACAGGAGGTAGCAATGTTGACCGAGGACACATTCCCCTGTACTAGTTGCCCATGACACCCGTGATATCATACCACAGTCCATGTGTTATGTATGTCAACACACGTCCACCAATAGCAATGCATACAAACATGGCTACAGGAGACGCATGTAGGACCAACACACATGTACAATCTGTACTGTGCATGCAGCAGCCATGCATGTGCAGTGGCTGATGTCCGTAACTCATCTGTGCCTAACTACAACATGCAGTCGCAATCCAGCCCCATCATTGACACCTGTATATGGTGACATACTGACAGTACGGTTGGTTGTACATCACATATGGAGGGATGTGTGTACATAAAGTGGTGATTCACCTGTGTAGATGGATGTTTGCCGGGGATGGCTCACAGGTGTGTCACACACCATTTTACCATGACATGTGCAAAGAGTACGTTATGTCACTGTTACTTGACGGTGATGACATAACACTTACACAGTGGTCGGGTGTTACCGACTGTACGTCACATGACACCTGTAACACTTACATCCTCCCATGTGCATATAGCAGCACATTTGCCAGACATAGCATTGGTACACATAATGTAGACAATACCGCTGCATGTCTGTCAAACGCCTCATCATACGGCAGGTGTATCATTCCCAGCACTGCCATGTGTGTCCACTTGTGTAACCACATATGCCACATATGGTGGGGATTACATACCAATTTTTACACATCCCTGTACACCGTTGTAGAGATCTGTACATACTGTAGTGTGGAAAGCATGACGTTGGCAGTTGTGGTGCATCACACATATAGGCTATCCGTATACACATTTGTGGTCACCACAGTGGGTGTGTGTGTGTGCGTGTGTGTGTGTGTATGTCTGTATGGCTGTCTGGTTCTTGGTGTGAGGGTGTATGCTACCATACAGTGAAAACAGGATCACCAACCCCTCATGGTGATGCAGTCTACTACCCTGTTGATGCCATCAGTCCCAGTCCTACTGGCTACCTGTGCATGTTCCTTCTCTGTGTCACATTGTGTGCGTGCAAAGTACTGTGAGGGTGATGACCTCATAGGCAAGGGTCCTCACCTCAACATTACGGGGTGTATGTTATAGTGTTGTAGACCCCATGAATGTGAGCATGTTCCTGTAATTTGACAGGGTATTACTGCTACACAGTGTGGCCACATGCTATCAAGTGGCCTCTAACGTCATCATTGGCCAGACCACTGTGTACAACCCCTGCACCATGTCAACATACCTGTAATGTTTCCTGGTATGTATGTCACTTCTCTGGCCACTGTAGCCTGTTCAACTGACCACATGCTTCAGGTGCAGTATATGTGCTGACATCTGTGTCATGTTACACTTTCCAACAGTCAGGTTGAGGGTACGTTTAGCATGTTGATATTGCCATATGTCCCTGTGAGTACTCCACAGTTACACCTGGGGGACTGCACACACTGTTACCTGTAGGCACATGCCAGTACACCGTAGGAGGGAACCAGGGCATCATTACCAACACGCTGTTACTGTTGTAACCGAGACACATACTGTGAACATATCACAATGCATGCTGCACCTGTAATACATGGTATGTCTGGTGCATGTCGACAGTACACAACTGATGTCATATACACGTCTCTCACTATTCACACACAACCAATGCAACATACACTTCCCTCACTATGCATACTCAAGTAATGTAAGATACACCTCTCACTATTCTGTTCACCCTGTGCATCAGACCATTTGAGCATATCCTTGCACCGATGGTGTGGATGACAGGGATGCGGCACAGAATATGCACAGGGTGATAATGTTTGCCATGGGCATAGGCTGCACCAATGGATGACATCATGTGTGTGGGTAAGGGCCGGTGATTTGATTGGACATGTCTGTTCAGTATGCATGTGTGTGTTGTGGAGCCCTACAGTTGTGTTTGCTGTGTGCGTGTATGTGTGCACACAGTTCTGTCATTTGTGAGGCCTACACAAGGGTATTATCGACAACTCCCGATTGTACAGACCAGGTTGTACAGCTCACTGTGTCCGGCCACGGCCATGTGTCCTGTGCCTGCCAGGGGTTGCACGGGCACTACCAGGTGGAGGTACAGAATGACTACTGTCCGACGACACATGGCCACCAGAACCGTGTCCCCACTGGGAACGTCCAGGGCCACATCCACGTGGCCCGCTGTGTCCTGGTGTAGACAGCGCAGCACCAGCTGCACTGCTACTGCTACCGGCACTATGGGAGTGGCCATGTGAGGTGGCACACTCATGTTGACCTGCACTAGGTGGTGTAGGTGGCCTACATCCACAAGGCCTATGCCTCACCCCTACCAGATGTTCCAGCACAGACAGCTCATGCTCGCAGATTGCCATGCCACGGTCAAGGATTCTGACCATGTCACCCAATCTCCTGTCCAGAACATCAGCAATCTGCTGTTGAGCACCTGCCAATGCCTGGATGTTGCTTTTAGGGTATGGATAGCAGCCCTCTGCAGCCTCTGCCCTTCTCTGTTCTGCCATTCGGCACATGCCTGTGCTGCCATTACAGTCTGGAACATGTGTCTGGTGATACCAGCTGCTGCGCTATGTCCTGCAGGTGCATGTCTGCCAGAGGTCCTCCTACGAGCAGCACCAGCCACATGCCTGTGTGGCACATCTGCAGTCAGTACACTGACACCATGGTGTGGAGACACACCTTCTGTAGCCACCACATGTTCCTGTTCAATGCTGACTGTCCTTCCTCTATGGCCACTGGTGATGCGGTATGTGTTGGCAGCTGAACTGTGTGTGGGGAAGAGGGGGACATAGCTGGAATGGTGACTGTTGACACAGATTCAGCCCCTGACAAACCTGCCTGTACCTCATGCATATATTCATCACTGCTAGCATCTGTGGGGAAACTAACATCAGAGGGTAATGCACCTACATCACCTGTGAATGCAAAGAAAGACTCTAAATTACAATAGACATGCACTGACTCACACACACACACACACACTGACACATACACACACACACACACACACACACACACACACACACACACACACACACACACACACACACACACAGTGGCACACACACACACACACACACACACACACACACACACACACACACACTGATACACACACACACACACACACACACACACACACACACACACACGCTGACACACACACACTGACACACCATGCATGTGATATGTCAGATGGCATGCAGCATGTCTGTGATACAGCTGACAGCATGCGGCTCAGACATCAATAGTGTTTGTAAGCATTCCCCCTGGAATGCACACTACAGCAAGCAGGTGTCAAATCATTAGCCATGCAATTCACACAATCATGTTAGTATGCATACATCCCCGTGATACACCACGTGGACCAGAACAGGATAACATTACACATGGCTGACGTGACCTTGACATGTAATCTGCTGATGTGTGCATTAACATGCATACATGTCTGACACAATGGTGTCCTGACACATGTACAGTGTCGTACTGGGTATCACATTGCGGTGTTGTCCGTATGCCCTACAGATAGAATGCATGTTGAGCAAATGTGCATGGACATGGTAGGGGACTGTGAGCCATCTACATTGCTTTACAGTGTGAAGTTCAGACACTGTGCCACATCTTATGAGGTTGACGTCAGTGACTCCTCCACTAGCTGTGCACAGGCATTTAAGATATGCATTGTACCACCTCACCTGTACAATTGGTCTAGTAGGGCTGTAATTGGACCATGTGTAGACAGAGTGAGACAGGGTGTATCCACATCACAGCTACTGTGTGGCTACATGTCTCTGGCCATCCCCCATGGCCATGTGTGCACATATGTTGGTCATATGTGTGTGTGATGGCCATCTATCACACATGTCTGTGTTGTCCCATATGACATACACCCATAGATGTCGGATATGTCACCATCCACAGGGCTATGCAGGCAACAGGTGTATGTGTGGTATGTGGGGTATGGGTTATGGGAAAGTGTGACAATATTGCAACCAAAACACTTCGTGTCTGAGACATGTCGGATGGCATATCACAATGTGTGAACCCATTGCAGGGGCATATAACACAATGGTGACGCCTGTGGGCTGCCCATATCACTGCTCACTGTGTGGTACTGTTTTGTGTACCACACGTTTTGTTCCACTGTATAGTACATATGCCTCCATAGTAGAACACCTCCACCCTTGTATGCACAGTTGGACACACATGTAGCAATGACAAATACTGTGGTTTCATGTCTGTGTGTCATTTCATTTGTATATATTGCACATGGGTGGCCTGTGTGAATGATGGGTGATGCGACCTGTATTTCATGTCTGGAATGGACATCATGTGTACAAGTATTAACTGGCCACATGGCGAATAGATCTATGCTTTGACATGTCTGATATCGATGACAGTCTCACCTGCAATGGACTCTTGTCTGTGTGGCACGCCAGAGGTACCTGTATTGGTGTGACACAGCAGTATGAACATTATCCATGACTATATGACAGCCACAGGGTGCACTGTGCAAGTTAACACATTCACCTGTACAATAGCATATAGTAAGCACATGTGTGCATACCATACCTATCAACCTCTTAGAACTATAAATCTGGACAAAGCCTACTATGATGGGGGACAAATAGGGACAGATGTGAAATATTGCTCTTACAAACATAGAAAGTCGCTAGAATAATAGGTTTGCATGCACATGGTTTTTACAAGGAATGTGCAGTCATAAACACAAATGTTTGTCATCATTTAATGACTCCAATCCTCAGCTATTTGCCAGAAAGGGACAGATATTAAGGGGAACACGCCGACAATATGAGGCAGACATCTGGACATTCTGCAAATACCTGTACAGTTCAGAGGTATGGTGCATACACAGGGTAGCATACTGTAGTATGCAGCATGTGTGTTCACATACCTTGCATATGTTGTTACATTACATGATGTACAGTGACACATGCATGTACGTTGGATATACTGGCCATATGTTCAGTACTGACTTACCAGGCAACTCCAGGCTCATTGGTTGGGAGACACCCACCTCCACGATGGCAGCTAGTTGTTTGTGGGAGCTGTTCTGAGGGTGTCCCTAGACTGGCCAGTAGCTCCTCTGTGAGTGTGAGTGGAGGCTGGGTTGGTGGCCCACCACCTGTTCCACCTTGTTCCCTGGCAATTGCAGTGGCATGCTGTTTTGCATGATGTATCAGGTCCGTGCAGTGTCTGCGCACCTGCTGGTAGGTGCAGTTGTGGCCACCCACATCGTTGACCCTCCTGCAAAGATCCTGCCACAGGTCATCCTGCTGCTGTGGGTGCTGTGGCACGTGGCTAAATAACACCTCATAGTTCTCATGGAGGTACGGGATTAGGACATCATCCTCCTGTCGGCTGTATTATGGTAGGCAAATACAAGGTATTATCTGTAAGATGAAGGTGACAGGTCACATTTTCAGACATGTACAGTGATACTGCTGCACATACATTTCTAGTACATCTGTACAGTTATCTTTGCAAATCATCATGATACTAACACGACTGGCTTGTATGTGTCTCGCACATGTAACATCCATTATGCATTGGATATCATATCCATATATGTGTGTCACCTCATTACAGTGGTCATACTGCATGTGACTGCTGTCTTCATGTGGGCATGTCTGTTTGCCTGCACTGGTGTTCTTACCTATCTGCACATGCCTGGATGTGTCCATGGTAATGCTGTTGACCTTGATGCTGTGTATATGTCACATATCAACACAGACACAGCCTTACTGGACTTGGGCAGTGACAATGCACCAAGAACACATGGAAACCTGTACATGCATCTGTTTTACCATAGACATCTACACTGCACAATACAGCTGTTCAACATCCTGCCACGGATCGCCTGTGTTGCACATGTGATAGACATGGGACAATGGCTAGTCGGACGTCATTCGCAGGTAAGGTTATCAGCTATAGCATGTATGGGCTGGGTTTACTAGCTGTATCCAACACCCATTATGCCACCGCGAGGGGCATCAGTGACACATTACTGATCCAGACAGTTGATACTACATCTATCATACGGTCATCACACCATGTATGACAGGGATGATATGTGCAGCTATGTGGACAGGGCTGCATGGTATGGTGGGAGTATGTCACAGGTGTGGCACAGGGATCTGTCCAGCATGTGGCCATCCTAGTTGTAGGACGGTGGTTGTCCATGACATATGTCTTTCAGATCAGGCTATGGACGTGTAGCATGTCCAACAGCATAGTGTGGCATATGTCTGTATGCAAGGTGGATAGCATGCTGTATACTGGAGGTGAGTATTGTGGAGGCTGGTATCGGCCATCCACACATGGCCCCTAGCCCTGGAAGGTGATGTGTTCTAATATTGGTCACACGGGTGCTGTGTATGCATGTCCAATGATCTCCATGCTCATGGATGCCACCCTGTCATGTCATGGGTACCTCGGATGACTACCTAAAGGGCCATGGAGATGTCTCCAGCTCAGGGAGGTGTACTGCACAACACCATCCCTAATACAGTGTCCATAATGTTGACCACAGCCTAGGTGGTACTTAATGGGTACAGGGATATTCCCCTAGCGGTGACATCACTGATATCATCCACCAGAATGTGCACATATGTCACACACCCCACACACACAGCCCATTCTGTATGTTGTTCACAACACTCTGACAACTATTGCCCATAGGTCATGGCCATTCACATCCTCGCATACACAGATGGCTGACATTTGTCTGTGTGGTATGACTACACTGAGGGTGGGGATACAACACATTAACCCTGGTTTACTCTAGCTGACACCAGTGTGATATGCACATGTCACTGTAGCACCTTTAGTAGTTGTGAGTCTGTCAACAGGTCACTGGTAAAACACTCCTTTGACATACGAAGGCATTTGTAGTCAAACATCCGTGCTGTCTTGTACATCTGTACTACTAACATCTACATTGATAATGGTTCATGGACCTGCAGACCATACCCGGCAGTGTTCTGATGCGGTGCCACCAATCATGACAGTCTTCAACACTGTATTGGATGGGCATGCTCGGCACTTGTTCAGAGCTTCTTGGCACGTCATGAGCTACTGCTTAGTATAGCACCCATTCCACACCAGTCCTCACAGGTACACTGTCTAACCATACATTTCCAGCTTGCTTACAGTACAACAGCTGTCTTACACACATCACTCACATATCTCGTGAGACATGGTGGTTTATACAACATGTCCACCTGGCACATACCAGTTATATACAGGCATGTCCAACCAGCACGTACCAGTGCTATTGCCTGTCTATATGATGACTATGTTGTACATGTGGCAATAGAGCTATTGTCATGTACATAATCAATGCACACCTCCCAACATACAACAGTACAGCTTGTGGGGGATGCACATATGCAGCCCTGCTGGGGGTTATACTGTCACCAACCCTGACTGCACCTGACAGTCATGTGGGGATGTATAACATTCAGAACACACCCCGCTCATCACATAGTCCCACGTGATCCCCACCACAGGCCAAACATACGGAGACACCTTGTGCAGTACCCCTCCATACTCTGTGTAGGCACCAATGGCAGCCCACATCGCCAAACACAACCAGACCATCCTATAGCCCACAGACACGTGTGCCCATCACATGCAGCCAATAGGGTGTCATAACATACACAACACACCTGTCATAGGTGACTCTGTCGGCGGTCACACTGCTTTTCCACTCAGCAGGCTACACAAGCCGATAGTCACTTACATCCTGCTGTCGGGTAACTGGTTCTGTGACATAACATATGCACCCATGCCACACCTCAGCAGGTACGATGTGACTGTCATTTTCCATGTTTGTGTGACTGAAGTTGTATCTCAGGGCACAGACTACGTGTGCAGGGACATGCAATAGCCCACCAGTCTTTTAGCCCTGATGGTGTGGTCCGAGCCCTGGGGAGCATTTTGCAGTCATCCGGACCTGTTACCACTGTACAAGTTGCCCATGCTTCTGCTGTCATTCCACAGGCATCTGGTATCTGTCCACTTTCACAGACCTGGTCAAACAACATGATGCTTTGGCACAGTTGACCTGCACCTGTCAGCCCTGGGAGTACAGATCACATGTTGGACTCTTGCTGCTTTTATACTGCCTGTCTTGCACAGTGTCCAATAACAGTCACCACCAGAAAGGGAACTGGCTAGCGAAACATGTGGTCATGTAACACAATGCTAGACATCATCCTCTGTGATGCATGCAGGCAAGGCACACCTGATACTGCACCACTTCAATATCTCTGCAGTGACTGGGACCTGCCTCTAGGCTCTGCAGACCACACCTCCAATGACTGGTTATAGACAGACCGTGCCTCTCAGGCACGTACCTGGACTGGTACACCCACGGCTGAGGTGTACCCATATTCTGCTATGTTGTACACACATCCCGACTGGTTACTTAGCACAATGCATCAAAGGTGCTCCACGTGCAATTTACTGTGTCTGGAACTGCTATACACAGTGTTAAAGGCTGCGGATTCAACATACCCCACGGTTAACAGACCTCATTTCATGGTGTACTGGACAGTTGGGCTCATACTGCTGCTACTGATGTGAGACTGACAGTAACCCACACTTAACTGTGTTAGCCACACATGTACCGACACATTAGGCGTACGCTGTCTGTGAGTCATAACCTCTACTCAGCTGGATCAACCCATACACACCACCTCCAGGACCAACAGTATCCTTGACATGGACACTACCAACATGTGACTGCTGTTCCACACCTGGGGTTATCCCCTCATTGGTGGAATCCGAACATATGCTACTCACCATTGTTAGCCACCTACCTGCACCACACACTTCACGGCATACACAGTACAAGAGTACTACAACACCTACTACAGATGTCTTATGACAGTGGTAGTTGACGTCATGACACATGTACAGGTGGACAATGCACATACAAATGCTAAGACATACCTCAGTGCACCTCATTAGCACGTACACGACAAAATGGATCATGCTATTCCACACAGAGCCATGATGGTACACAGGAGATAACAGACGCCACTCTGGGGGTGCAGTTCTATGGACATACTTTACAACAACAGGTGGGGGCTGTTGCACAGTGGTGTACATTCCCATGGTTGGGGTAACTCACTGGTCAGCCTCAGTAGGGCCACGGGATCCCTCATCACATACTCCATAACTAGCTACGTTCACATTGCTGTGGCACATTCCGAGATGTACCACAAGGCATTATGGTGGTATGTCAGTAGTCATATGCAATACCCACATCTGCTCACACATACAACTGTCACTCTGTGACATGACAGAAACAGGTGATGTTGGCAACATGCTGTCTGATGGCTTCAATGCTAACATTACACCCTCTTTCTCCCTATGTGGCCACATTCCTTGCAGGAACATTGCGGTGTCCCTGTGGTCACACCTACACAGTACTGACCTGCACTCTATATGTCCTGGGACACTGGCCCCTTGTCACCCTACAACATCCCAGGCTGTGATGTCCACAAACCTCTGAATGACATGTCTCCCTACTGGGACACCATATTCAGTAATAGCCTTGTACCAGACATTGTGGCCCCTGATTGGCACACAGCAACAGTTACACTCCACACAGGTGGCACCACAATGCATGACTGGGTCTATTGCCCTACACACCTGACTGGGCTGTTCTGCACGGCTATAGGGCACATCATCATGGACATCATTCGCTGAGACTTTGTTGTGCTCCAGTCCTTTGATGCCAGCCGGGTTGGTCTTGTTGGGGCCACAGCATGCCTCCTACACCTGGTGAACTCCTTTCATACAGTGACCAGAGTAGTTGATGATGACACGGGGGTCCACACAGCCTACATTGTCCTCTCACTGGCTTTCAGCACCGTTCTCCATTCTGGTATTGACAACATACACATCCACCTGCACATCAAAACATATGTCTCAGGATGTTATGCAAAGTGGCTAATGGACGGGGCACACACACTGAGGGTAGCATACCATATCACATACTGCATTTCAGTTACAGTTGGCATACCACAGTCCTCAGTCATGGGGCCCTCATGTTTGGTACATGCTTCCCTGAGGTACAGCCTACCACAGAGGAACCTTCCCTGCCTAGCTTTACAGACCACTGCATACCAAGTGCTGTTGTTGATCCACCAGCTGATACTGACCCCATCCATATGGGTGTCACTGTGATGGATACCTGATATGAACATCATGTCCTCAACCTGCATGACACTAGGTATGAACATCACCTTTGCAGTACACCATCCACCCACTGGTTATCACATAGGTGTTAGTCCCCTACATACATGTCGCATTGTGCATGTTCGTACTACACATGTATGTCGCACACACTTCTGTGATTATCACATTGCCACTGTGGCGTGGATATCCTTCTACATGTCCACACTTGTCTGTACTGGGTGTGTAGCTGGTACATAGGCACCCATTGTACCTCTGAACACCGGACTTCTACACACATTCAAGGGTACAACACCCCGCTTAGGGTGTACCTTACACAACAGCTACAGCTTTACATAACACAACATTAACACGCCATGACGTTTATTGAGCTACGACAGTTAAAGTATGCGGCTGAAGTACAGACACCACGTCTGTACACATTTGCGGACTACATACTCAGGGGTGACCTCTGCTGCAAAGACAGGGCCCATGTCTGCAACTATGTTAATGGATTTACTTTGCATACGAGACATAAACAATAGCCACTGTGAGCATCATGCTCATGGATATATGCACACATGCAACAATGTGTGGGATGTGCTTGGGGGTTGCATTCCCAGACCAGACACTCACCATGCTTTGGAACACGATTCCTATGTACATCACACAGGGACACTCAGTAGCACTGTTCATGTGATACCTCACTTGGTGGATGGTGGACACATGTACGCCAGGGATCACTGCAGTGGCTGTACTGTGCAGAGATGCAGGTTACACATGGCTCTTCTGTTCACAGGACTCTACCCTAGAGAGGTGCCACTGGTGTGAACACTGTAGTTGTTGTTACACATAGACTCACCAGACTGCATGGTACCCCACTATGAACCTGTGGAGCTATTACATGTCCTTTATGCATGGTTACTGGAGTAGCCCTTCCATTTAGATTAGCTGTCATGCTATTACAATGTCCCATGACTACAGGCCATATGTATCCTGTTATTGTACACGCCAATCATGTTCTTGTTTGTCTGTCACATCTTTTCTGCTATTCTAGTATGGGAGAAATGTTTGTGTCCTTTGCAAATGAACAGGGTGGATTACATTATTTATTTCATCATAACTGTTTATAAATAAATTAATTAACTACTACTCACATCACTATATGATACCTTTGGTATGCATAATATGCCTGTTCTCCTGTGTAGCATATCTGACATATCAATCTACTATACTATACATTACACATATTTTACATGGTATCCCATAATGCAAAGCATACTTGCACAGCGGGACCACCTTAGACATGTCATTGTCATTATATGCCCATACACATGCGTACTGTTACAGTATATCCACATATACTATCCCCTGCTATGGCACGTACTTGTTAGGCATACCCTGCCACTGATGGCAGGTCGTATGGTATTGTTCTGTTTAAAGCCCTCATGTTGCATCCCTTGTGGTGTCTGTGCTGTTTACCTTGTGGCCCACTGCTGGACGCACAACTTCTACAAGCGTTAGTATGATCAGCAAGACATCACTACATAAATACCATTTTCCACTTTATGCATTGCGGACACTTTTAATTACTGCAAACCAGGCTATACATACACTGACATAAGTTAATACAGAACATGCTATACATACAGTTACATACCGAGTGTTCTACATACCTTGATATCATTCTGGTATTTTGTCTCTATCTCGCTGTTCTGTATCACTCTTTAAACTGTTTTACAGTACGAGCATACGGTTTGCATATCTGGCAAGTCATCCTTATATACGTCGATACCTGCAACATGTGGTTTACTGCCGCCGGTTGGTGTTCCTGTGTGACTAATTACATGCACTTCAGCTGTGCAGCTACTCCATTCACCAATTACGCAGCAACAGTGGGGTATAATTGAATTCTCCTCTTGGGCATTGGCCATTTGCCCTACCTTCGGGGAGATGGCCTGTATTGTGTTTTGCTGTGTGCAATTGCAACTGCTACGTGTAGAGCCAAGTGTAGTTTGGAGTCATGTCCCCCGTGGATTGTGTGTGATGGCTTGAGTATGTAGTTCTACATGTAACTGTACCTGTCATCGCACTCGTCTGATAACGGACTATTGCAAACAACACCTGTAACATCACTGTTTGTTCCATTACACAACGGATACAATTTTGCATGGCACCTTTAAATGTGTCTCTCACAAGGTATGTTAACGGTTCAGCAGATGTAATTGACTAACTGGATGTTTGTGCTGTAATTACCGTCTGTATTGCTATTGTTTCCAGTGTGGGGGATGTAGGCGGGTGTACTTAGCATATACAATTTTGTAGGGCTTGCATTTCTACGTAGTCCATATATATGTGTGTGGGCTCCGTCCCTAATTAAAGAGCTATCACTTAGTAGACTTCTGTTACAGGATTTTACTTTGGGCACTTGTTAATTGGTTTCTATATGGTATGCAGGTGAGGTTGATACTTCCATACCTCCAGATGTATGGCGATATGTGCAGGGATATTTCTAAATGACAGCTATCCCGTGTATGTCTGTCCCAGATATTTGCAGTCAATGTAGTGGTGTTGGTGTCTGACCCTCTGTGGCATGGCTTGCCGCCTTTTCATATGGCCATAATTGGAAACTTTCAGATCACACAGTGGTATTTACAGGCTGACATATAGCCACGGTCAGTACACAGGATAGCACATACTTATATCCTCATTACATACCTATTGTTCTTGGACTTTGCCTACTTATCAGTTTGCATGTAACATTTCCGTTTTTTACATACAGGCATGAGTATTTCTTGCAACTATTGCATAATATTTGGGACATACTAATGTCCTAAACTCTCTGACAGTTGCCCTTTGTAATGTTTCATGTCAGGACACACCTCCCCAGGGAGAGGCTCTCCCTCCCAATGTGGGACAGGTGTTTACTGCATGCCTACGGCTAGCTATACCCACATCTACCGTAATCATCTACCTCTGAGTTGGCACCTACAGACACACGATGTGGACACACACACACACACATTACAGCCACACGGACACACACATGGCACCCTCAACACATACATACACAGGCTACATCACTCACAAACACAGTTGTACACGGTACCTACGTGGACCGCACCACCGGCAGCAGTGACTACATATCCTTCCTATCGTCATATAACTCGCAGTTCTACTGTTCCAGTACTGTGTTCTTTCTTTCTTTCAGCCTCATGGTTATGCGTGTCGGTGTGTGACACATTCCATAGTTGGTGGTATCCTATTTATTTGTACCTCCAAGGTGTTTTGAATGTCGTTGACCTATCTATATACTTGCAGATGTCAGTGACTCCTTATATATCAAAATATATCACACTATAGCCCTTTCTATCTGTATTATATATGTGTAGATATATATATAGATATAGATATATATATATATATATATATGCATATATCTCTGACAGGGGTGGTGACAGGCACACTACACCTTTCATTGTGTCTTTGTCGGTGTATACTGTGTTTCCTAGACTCCACACATTTGTGTCCGTACCTGTCACATTACACACCTGCCATAGGTTAGGATTACCACCCGTCCCACTTTGCGAGGGACAGTCCCTCTTTGTGCAGTTGTGTCCTGCTAAATATTTGTGAACATGGCAAATGTCCTGCGACTTTTGGACAAACATATTCCCTATAGTTTATGTAATAGTTGCATACAACACTTATTCTGTATCTGAACCACCTACATGTTACAGCACATGGAACACATACCTACGACCATTACTAGAATAAGCTTTTATCTATGCAAAACACTGACATTCTGGTTTTCGTACTGGCCGGGTGTATGTGTCAGCCAGCAGACATCCGGTGTATATCCCACATTGGTCATTTGAAATGTGGCAACACTACCGTATGTACATCTTGGCTAGCAATAGTGTTGGGTGATTGTATACATGATTGCATGTTCGACTCCTGGCAGTGGTCGTTTTACCCTTCAGAGAAGGTGCTATTTGTTTAGGGTGGACTAATGCTGGTTTCACCTGTTCTGTACATCATTGACCGTGATCTGCACAGTGGTCGGTGAAGCTTAGCCCTGTTTTGCTCATATCCGTATAGTCGTATTTAAACATCGCTTACCAGCAGTGGGCAAAGCATATTCCCGCTAATGTGTGCTACACATATTCTGATGACCTGCATCAGGAATGCATTACCCATGCCGTCGGGATTACGTTACATCCCTTGCAGGATGTGGGACCGGGAACATGCATGACGGTCACTGCATATACCACTTGGACATCTTGGGTTGTACATGTATTATGTCATTTTGTATGTGGAGTACACTACAGCAGTTACTCCACACTGCACTCACATGGATAACTCTGTTAGTTTACATATTGATGAGTCTAGTTAATGGTATGTCCATGTGATGTTTACTGGATGTACTCCGGCATTGGGTATGTATATCACAATGAGCTACACCCGATAATGTGCTACACTTTCATACGACCGTGGGTGCAGCATGCTGTAGTGACGAATACCCGTCATGGGTACATCCCCTGCCTTGACACAACATCCATGATTACATTATGTGGAGCCCCTCATTAACACAGTGGGGAATCCGTGCTGAGTGTGTGAAGGACAGTGCTTACACACATGTGCTCCCGCAATTGCCTCTGCTCCAGTAAGCGTCAGTTGCTTACTCAATGTTGTGGCAACGGGAGACACTGTTTGCCCCATTTGGTGTTGTGCCTCTGACAATCAGGCGTGTACCTACCGATGTACCTGAGAACCTATATACACAGCACCGACAGATGCTGATAGGCACATGTACTGCAGGTGTTGACATTCCGTGTTCCAATGGCTGTTGCACATACAATGTTTGAGGGCTGCCTATGTAGGATTACACAGTGGGCCACCTATACATCACAATTTACAGGTGGTCATGTTTGTGTGCCATCCATTTTACTGTGTGTGCAGGTGGAGAGGGGTGTCAGTCCATAGGGGCCTACACTGTCAGGGTATGTGCTATATGTTCCCTCTTTGCCAAGGCCTAGGCATATTGGGCACACCTCCGTCTGCCTACTGGGGCTGGCACAGTGTGTCCATGTTCTGGATCCCTCTGTGCCTGTATTGGCCTTAGCAATTGCGGTGGGCTGTGAGGCCCTCCCCCATTTTGACCCTGCGGCAGCTGTTTCCACAGGATCATATTATGTAGCATGGCACATACTATGAAGATGTGGGCACACGTGCCTGGAGAGTACTGCAAGGCTCCACCAGATGTGTCCAAGCACTGGAACCATGATTTCAGCATCCCGAACACACGCTCTATGATGATTCTGGTTTGTGCGGGTGCCTCATTATGGCGTTCTTGCATTGGTGTGTGTGCATTTCTGATGGGGGTCATCATCCACGGCTCCAGTGCATAGCCAGCATTCCCCACAAGGTGGCCTTTTGGGATGTCCCCCCTGACAAATACCTGATACAGCTGTGAGGCATGCCAGATATGGGAGTCGTGGTAGTTTCCAGGGCTGCCAGCACACACATCCATGATAATGCCCAGGGCATTGCACATGACCTGGCAGTTGATGGAGTGGAATCCCTTACGGTTTATGTAGCGCCTACCATACTCACCAGGTGGTGACTTGATATGTATGTGCGTGCAGTCTATCGCACCCAGTACCTCCGGGTAGTTTGCCACATGGTGGAAGTGACGCAAATTGCTGGCCAACTCCTCCTGAGTTCGGGGGAAGTATATCTGCTCATTGGCATGTGGTAACATGGCATCCATGAACTGGTGTAGTACCCTGGATACTGATGCCTGTGAGATCTCCATTATATCTCCAGTTGGCCTTTGAAAGGTACCTGTGGCTAGTATTCGCAAGCTTACACATACCTTCATGTCCACTGGGATGGGTTCACCTCTGTTGTTTCTGGTTCTCAGGCGTGGCTGGCACAGCTCTACTATTTGCTGTAAGATGCCCCTGTCCACCCTGTAACACTCTACTATCTCCAGATCATGTAGCCTCTGGTAGGTTACCCTTGGTCTGAACACTCTTCTCCTCCTCCGAGGCCTACGGTGGTTGTCAGCATCATCCTCCACAACACCGTCAGTCTGTAACACATGCTGATGTATCACAGCTATGGCAGCTCCCAACATGTACATTTTAAAAGTTCCCCATCTGTTTACACCTATGGTGCAGTGTTCGGGAATACACAGGTGTGTGTTGGGTGCTTTCACACTTTATACTATTTTGCTGTGAAGACTGATGATGTCATAGGGTGTGTATGTACGATCGTGGCTACAGGGTATCTTCTGTGTTTGATTACTGGAACCACTATTGTGCTGCCTTTGGTGTTGCATTACATTTGGCTGTCGTAAATTACCTCCTGCCATTCACTTTACATTTGTGCATGTTACACCCACCATTTGCTGGCATGCATACAGCTGCCTGATTTCATTTGTACTTCCCTAGACCTGGCTTATCTTGCGTAATGTGTTCTCTTGCCGGTCTACTGTGGGTTTGCTTTGCTCTGCTATGACAGTTCTCCTATCTTTGCATTCCAATTACTCCCCTCCTTTCTTTGCAATCCTATGCCTCCCATATCCTGTTTTGCAGCTTTCTGCATGCAGGCTTGTCTACTGCCGTCGATTGCCGCCGTGAGTTGATTGGTGTTAATTGCTCAGTAGTACGCCAATTACCCTACTTCAGCATTTCCTTCTTTTCTTCCCCTGACCTTCCTGTTTGTGCTATTGTTCGCGGTGCATGCATCTCCTTACCGGGTTTTGGGCACGTTTTTATCCCCGTACACATGTGCTTTCGGGCACCATGTGTGCTCTCAGCTAAACGATTCTATACCGTCCTCCCCACCCCTGTCCTGTAGCTTTGCTTAGCAATGGCCAGGCTAGATTTGCATTGCTCCAATGTGCTTACTGATACGGTGGCACACCCCTCTGCTGATGTCATGTATCACCTCTGAGACACTCCTCGGTGTTATAGCACTGTGCCGTCTGGTACATCCTTCATCCGGCAAGACGTTTGCGATTCAGTATTACCTGCCTCATTTGCATGGCATTGACTACTAATTCATAGTTACAGCACCGAACACTGTCACGGGCCCTTGGCAACCCTTGCGCCTTGCTTGTGGTGTACCATGCCTACCATTGCGTATTATGGTGAAATCCTGATTTGTCTTACATTGCGATTTTATGACATTTGTATATATTTTCTTTGTATTCCTGTTTGTGCACACATGCCCTGCAGTTGTACTATGTGTTACTGTGGACATGACATTAAATGTTGTTTTTTAGGTGTTGTGCATCTTTTCTTGTGCCATTGGCTGTGTATTTAGCCATTGGCATATGTTAACTTTGTAATACATGAGTCTGGTCCACTTCCATAGCTCCAATGTTCTGTTTGGGAAAATGTAAACCGTGTTTTTTGGTTTACATTTCCATGGGCTTATGCTACGCCTGCACCAATTCGTGAATTGCTGTATGCCTTCATTAGCATGGTGCGACACTGCGCATGGGGTGATTTGCATACCTATGCCGAGGGCTGTGCAGATCTGGCGTACACCGGTAGTGCACGTGGAATTGGTTTGTACCTAAATCGCTCGGCGGACATATTTGGCATTATCCCGCATACGCTATGCCTGCGCCTGGAGCAAGCTTCATGAATCCGGGGGAATGTCTAGTGTAACAAAAATACATTTTGAAATATCTAACTGTGCTAGAAATAACTCATCTGGGAATCTCCATGAGTCCCTAATGTAAAACGGAGCACAGGTTGTTCCCTGATATGCAGTCAATCAGAAATTTGATAGTCAGACAGTCTGGATTTATTATTCTGGAAGAGAAAAACTCAGGCAAAGCAAATAGCTTTGAAAGGTACAGTTTATAGGAAATCCCTACAATGTAGTATGTTGCAGTCCAAAATAACATAGCTTTTAACAGTTATTCAGATTTAAACAATTTTTACAACTAAAATAATGAAAAAGTTCAGATTTTTTCCAAACATTTTGTTAATTAATAGAAACAACAAAAATTCAGGACTTCAATTCAGTCTTTTCACATTTATGTTTTCTTACTGAGTACAATGTGCTTCTCCCCATAATGGTCCTTTTTTAACTTTATAATAGCTTTTATTCCTTCCTGGCTTCAGGTAAGCCCCTCCAAACCTTTACTTTCAGGGCCATATTTTTACTACCCTAGCCAACCCCTAGGACTCTTCTTTTCTTCAGGAATACAGCATACATAAACTCACACGCAAAACTGATCTATATATATATATATATATATATATATATATATATATATATATATATATATATATATATATACATATATATATATATATATGTGTGTGTGTGTGTGTGTGTGTGTGTGTATATATATATATATATATATATATATATATATATATATATATATATAAATATATAATATATATATTTCATAGACTCACTTATATCACATACCACAGCACCAAAGTTAGAAAGCCTCTGAACCTTATATGTAAAGCTTTACTTTTTAATCTATCAATACAAGTCCACTCCCTAATTGATGGGGACATACACCCAAACCATACAACTACCACACAGCCTACCACACCAACCTCTACTAATGCACATCTGATCACTAAACCTCCTAACTCTCTCCTAATAGCTCACCTCAATATTCGAAGCATTAATAATAAAGTTGCCCACCTACATGCCCTCATGGATGTACATTCATTCGACATCCTCTGTCTCTCTGAAACATGGCTAAAGCCAACAACACAAGACACAACTGTCATCCCCCCAGGTTATAGTATCCTCAGACAGGACCGTAACTACAAGAAAGGAGGAGGAGTAGCTATTTTATATAAATCTGAATTACAAGTTACTGCCATAAACTCTAAACCTCCTCTGACTAGTAATGCCGAAATTCTCATCTCCAAAATTCAACTCAACAAATGTAAATCCATTTACATCATCTGTATCTACCTTCCCCCAGGCAACAATATTAACACCTTAGAGGCTATCTTAAGTTGGATATCCTCCACCTACCCACAAGAAACCATAATTCTTGGGGACTTTAACATAAACTGGTGGAGTTGCACATCTGATCAGCCTACTACCCATATCAACCTACATGGTTTCAAGCAAACCATTACATCCACCACTAGAACCGACAAACATAATAGCAATGACAGCACCCTAGATTGGATTCTTACAAATAGTCATAACCAATCTTATGAAGTAGGGACACTCCCTGAAGATATAAGTGATCACACTCTCACCTATTTAATCAGATATAAGACTGACATTCCAAACCCAGTCATTTATAAGAAAATAAGATCCGCCAAACATTTCAACCCCGACAACCTTCAAAAAGAACTCAAAGCTTGTGACTGGTCACCCTTGAAAGACCTGCTATTAGATGATGCTGTTCAATACTTCAACACCAAATTTTTAACCATACTGTATTGTCATGCCCCAACACGAACAATACGAACTAGGGCCAAACCAGCCCCCTCGCTCTCCAAAACTACCAAACAAAAAATCCTTCCAGAGAAACAAACTCTGGGCTATCTGGCGTACAACCAAAAATCCAACAGATCAAATTAAGTTCCGACAACTAAGAAATGAAACTAAAAAAGCAATATTGTCAGATAAAAGAAACTTTTACGGCCAGCTCCAACAAACCCACCAAAATAAACCTCAAAAATTCTGGTCCGGCACAAATAAACTATTGCACCCAGGTCGCACTATTACTCCCACCCCCTCAGGTTCCAATCTCAACAGCCCTATCCAAATTGCCAATTCCTTTAACACTTTCTTCACAGACACCATTCAATCTTTATCTCCTGACACTACATCTGCTGCTAACTCTATCCCTAACAAACCCCCCATTATTTCAATTCAAACCAGTTCCAACATCCCTTATCTGCACCCTCATTCAGAAACTCAAACCCACAACTCTTGCTGCAGATCTACTACATGCAGAATACCTACAAAAAACCTCCAAAGCCATAGCCTACCCCATATCCATTCTCATTAACAGAACTATTTCAGAAGGTACTATTCCATCAATCTGGAAAATCTCACATATCATCCCCCTGCACAAAGGCGGGAATTCCAAAGAGCTTTCTAACTACAGGCCTATAACAATTCTATCCCCACAAGCAAAAATCATGGAGAAGTGCATTCACAAACAACTATTAAACCACCTACTAGAAAACAACCTACTGGCTACCTGCCAACATGGTTTCAGACCATTTCATAGCACCTCTTCTACTCTCTTATCCTTCGCTGACTGCATTAATAAATATCGTAATAATAATATTCTATCATCAGCCCTCTTCATTGATCGTTCAAAAGCCTTTGACATGGTTAATCACCAACTACTCATAAACAAACTAAGAAACTTCTCACTGGATCCACTTGCCATACAATGGTTCCAGTCTTATTTAAATAACAGGCAACAGGCTGTATTATGGGAGAATAACCTATCTTCCCATCTCCCAATTACCCTTGGCTTTCCTCAAGGCTCCATATTGGGTCCTCTCCTCTTCTATTTTTACTAATAACCTACACTCTGTATTACCTCAAGCTACCTGTATCCAATATGCAGATGATTCAACACTCATATGTTCAGCCTCTTCTCTATCACAGCTTCAATCCCTAACCCAAGATGTGTTTAGCACAGCTGAAAACTGGCTTCTTCACCACTGTCTCAGCCTCAACCCAAACAAAACAAAAATGCTACTATTTACTCCCACACGCAGAGCCACTCCACTGCATTTCACTGTTACATCTAGCAATGGTACTATAATTACTTCTGATTCCACCACAAAACTACTTGGAGTACTAATTGATAACAACCTCACCTTTGAATCCCACATTAACAACACTATAAAAACAGTAAACAAGAAACTAGGTTCCCTCTACAGGCTCAAACCATTTCTAACTCCACTAGCCAGGACCACCATTGCCCGTACCCACTTAATCTCAACCCTACTATATGCTTGCCCTATCTACACAAGACTATGCAAAAGCAATCTGAACAAGCTAGCCAGTTCATACAATAACATTGCTAGATTTGCAACTAGTTCCACCTACAGAACCCATCATTGCAATAATCTGAATCAACTAGGATGGTTAGAATTGTCAAATCTTATTCTGTTCAACCAATTAACTATTGCCCATAAGATACTGCATCATCCTACAAATACTCCTATACTTACTAACTTAATCTCCCCTACTTTAACCTGAAGACCCTGCACTCATCTAATAAAATACTGGTAAACACAAGTAAAACCAATAATCTAGCTGGGGACTCTCTGTTCTCTAACACAGTGGGCAAAATCTGGAACTCCCTCCCAAATGACCTAACCTCCCTACCCTCAGCTGCCTTATTTAAAACCAAACTCAAGCCATACCTTAAATCACAATGGCTGTGTCCCTGTGTTAACCCAGACTAACTAACTCCCTTGTCACTAGACACTAATCTCCTTATCCACTTTAACTCAATGATCTTTTACTAACAATATAGCGTGTTAACTCTTTTAGTGTAAAATTGACCTATTTCACATACCTCATATATTATTGTCAGTATATCTATACCCAATTTGCAAGTAAGATTGTGTTTCTTAATTACTCAGAAGCAAAAAATGTAATTTACTAATATGTACTTGACATTGTCCTTATTGTCTTTTATCCCTTACTAATAGGCTTTGATGTAATGTAATGTACTATTTGTACTTGCCAAATCATGGTAATGTACCTATGAATTTGTATTTTGTTTTTTTCTATTCTAATGTGTGGAGCTTTTCTCCCTGGGCCTCCACTGAAAAGGGACATAAATCCAGTTGGACCAGCCCGGTCAACAAATGTAAAATAAAATAAAATAAAATTTATTTATTTATTTTATTTTCTGGATACATATCCATTTTCAGTAGAGAATCAAACAATCAATCAAACAGACAAAAATTTATACATGTTAGAGAATAGACACACAAATAGTGATACAAAATATTGATTAAAAGTAAATGAAGTAATTTAAGCTTGGTATTAGTTTCAAATAGACAAGATAGTGATTTGAAGTGAGAGGTTATAGAGTTCTAAATAGAAGACTAGTAGGGTATGAGCTATGATGTTAGTCTGGTGGGCGACAAGGACATATCCATTGGGATATGAGATATTCTTTAGTTTGGCAATAAGTTCCATGGTTTCCCAATGGAGTTACATCACCACCTGAGTTCTTAGCTTTAGTGGTAAGGATAAGAGAACTGTTGGATGATCTAAGACTATTTAGATTAAATGCTGGATAGTGATGGAGTTTTATCAGGATCCTAATTTTTATTAACGGACTTTATAGTTTGAGTAATGTGCAGGTCAAATTTGAGCTTGTGATCAATGGTTACTCAAGTAGTTTGGTATTGGTGACAGGGTTATATAAGTCCCATTATTAGATTTAACATGGAAGGTTATTTTGTTAGTATTTGGAGATTCTTTTTTTTAGTTGGATTAAGTAGGAGTTTCAAGTCGTTGAACCATTTTTCAATTTGAGAAAAACATTGTTGAGTAATAGTTTGGAGATTCAAGATGGGGATGTCAGAGCAGATATGACTGATTTAAGGTTGTTTATGTAGATGGAAATGGGAGTAGTCTTGATTGAGATAGGTCTTAAACCAGCTTAGTGCTGGTGTTTCCAGGAGGAGCTGATGATTGACCATGTCAAAAGCTTTTGATAGGTCCAAAGAGGGCAGAAGATATAAGTTTGTTATTGCGGTTGTTATTGATGGAGTCAACAAAGGAAAGGCCATGTTGGGAGTTGGACAGGAGATGATTAACAGTTAGGTAGTGAAGAAGTTGCTTGTGGATGCATCTCTCCATGATTTGGGGATAAGATAGCTATCGGTCTATAATTTGAGATTTCCATGGAGGAACCTCCTTTGTGAAGTGGAATGATATAAGAGATCTTCCAGATAGTAGGGATATATGTTTCAGCTATTGTTTTATTGATAAGGATAGATATTGGGTAGTCTATTCATCAGATGCAATTTGCAAGAATTCTGCAGGGAGGTGGTCAGCTGCTAGGGTGGTTGGCCTAAGTTTTTAGTAGGCGTGATATACGTAAGAAGATACTGGCTTTAACTTGAGAGTGTGCTGTTGAACAGCAGATTGTGAAGTGGAAGTTAGTTGACTGGCTAGATTTAGGACAGTCTCAGTGAAGAAGGAGTTGAAGGTCCTGTCCTTTCTCTACAAGATTCTTGGGGTGGAGGTTTTCCCTGGGTGCAGAAGGTTGTTAAAGCCTGCCCAGAATTTTTTTGGGTTGTCCTGGTGTTTGTGCTAGAGGTGATAGAAGTATTGTTTTTTTGTCCTGGGTAACAGCTGCTTTGGTGGTGTTTCTTAGTTGTTGAAATTTAGTACGGTCTTGGGAGGATTTTGTGGCCCTCCACTTGTCCCAGGCATGGTTACGTAGTTTAATTTTGTTTTTGGTTTCCATTGTTAGCCAAGGTGCTATACGAGGTTTGGATCTAATTTGTCTCTGTGGGGCATGTGCATCAAGTATCTTGAGAAATGTATCATTGAAGTGTGAGACACTCTCATTAATTGGAAGGGTTTTTAGTATGGACCAGTTGCAAGATTATATATATATATATATATATATATATATATATATATTTATATATATATATTCTGCAAAGAAAATTATTAAAATAACAAAAAACTTCCAAAGGCATCTGTAAAACGTAAATAAAACTAGGTATAAATGGTGGTGGTGGTGCTGCGGTAGCATTGTCGCCTCATAGCAAGATGTTGTCCCATTCGATTCTCAGCTAGAGCGTCTTCTGTGTGGAGGCATACATGAATGGGGCATGCCTTCGTTGAAGGTTGTGCGTCAGGGCCGGTAACCCGGTATGTAAAAATCCACTACCAATCATTAGCGAACCGGAGTTCCGCTGTGGTGACCCCTAACCGGCAAAAGCCAAAAGACACAAACAAACAAACAAAACACAAGAAGAAAGAATGCAGCAAGTAGAACCTGTGATTGAGTGCACTTTCATTCATTATTTAAGAACTTCATCAGAATAAATAAACTGTGCAGATTACAAAGTTTAAATAGTGTAAGAAAACAAATGAAAATGTTCTTGTCCATTGAAAATCACAGTTCAACCCCTTTACACATGATGGAAGTGTAATTCTCAAAGTTCTATTGCCCATAAATATGTATGAGGTGGGCATAACTTAACAGAAAAAAACAGTAGCAGAGCCAAGCTCAAACAACATTCTTAATGTAATCTGTAAACTTAACTGAAAATAAGAAATCAAAAACATCTGTAATAATGTGTAATAAAGTACAAGTACAATTACTTCCCCAAGTATACAGAAGTAGTAATCTCTTCTGCTGTAACAATGCATAAAATCAGACTTGCTTACAAGTTAACAATAAAGACAGCCCTTTAAGGCATAAAATTAAAATCACTCAGACTGTCACTGCTGCCATCTGTGTACACATTTTAAATTAGAAGCATCATTCAACCTCGGGGAGATCTCCGCACCCAAACAGAGCTGCCATCTGAGTTCTTTCACTTCCAGTAGAGCTGAGTAGTGCCCAAAAAACAAGTCAACTTGCTCCAAAACAATAAAATGGAATTTAACAAAATCACAGCAAGCTGCAGAGTGTCTAGCTAAAGCATCGTGACAGTTTTTGTCTCTAATTTCAGCACAATGCTCCTTAATGCAATTGGAAAGTTTCCAACTAGTCTTTCCAACATAAAAAAACTGCAAGTCATACAAATCCCTGCATAAACAATATTACAAGAATTACAGTCAAAGTGATGGGAAAAAGTAACAGTGAAATTAATATGTTCAAATGTAAAGGAAGGTCCTGTACAGATATATTGACAACAGATACATTTCCTGCATTTGAACATTCCAGGTAGGTCAGAAACATTGCGAACATTTCCTATTAAAAACTGTGTGTCTCTGTTCTCAAAAGAGCTCCTTAAAGTTCATGTCCTTTTGTATGAAAACATAGGCTGTCTACCCAGCAGTTCAGACATAGTATGGGAGCTTGCAACAATATTCCAATTGCTAGAAACAATATTTCTAATAGCTTGCATGTCTCTGCAAATTGGATCTGGAAAGCTTAACATTCTATCTGTATTTAAAGTATTGCTTTGTTGCTTAGTTTGGCAACCATACTTTAGGATAGGTTGGAATGAAACATGTCTGGCATTAGAAACTTCTTCTGTTACTTTTAAAGTCAAGTTTCATTGGGGTAGTGTTATTGCAAAAACAGTTCACAAAAAAAGTCAGACTCTTTCTTAAACTGCAGATCGTCATTAACCAACCTGGAAAGTCTAATGAACTGGCCTTTTAATACATTATATTTCATGTAGAAAGGGTACTGGCTAGTACATTGCAAGAAATTAATATGGTAGGTATCCTTACGATAAATTTTAGAAGCCAGACACTTGTTATTGAAATCAGTCAAGATGGAAGTGTCCAAAAAAAGACACTTTGCTTCCACATCCTGATTTTACAAAAGGCAAGAAAGAAATACTGTTTTCCATGGCTTGTATAAACAGGTCCAACTGCATAACTATGCCAGTCCATAAAAAAAAAGATATTAATATATCTATGATTCAGTCTTGTGAAATTATATCCAAGGAGGTGCACCAATTGTTTTCATTCCCAAGTGGCTAACACCAAGTTAGCATATGCAGGGGCCATTTTTGACCCCATAGCCACTCCCTTAATCTGCTAGAAAATCTGTCCATTGAAATGGAAAAAGTTGTTCTGTGTCTATCAAAGAAGTAAAAGCCATGTTTTTATAAGAAGGGAATTTAGCATATTTAGACATCTACAGTTTAACACATTCCTTTCCCTCTTCATGAGGGATATTAGTATACAGAGAGACGATGTCCAGTGTAACAAAAATGCATTTTGAAATATCTAACTGTGCTACAAATAACTCATTTGGGAATCTCCATGAGTCCCTAATGTAAAACGGAGCACAGGTTGTTCCCTGATATGCAGTCAGTCAGAAATTTGATAGTCAGACACAGTCTGGATTTATTATTCTGGAAGAGAAAAACTCAGGCAAAGCAAATAGCTTTGAAAGGTACAGTTTATAGGAAATCCATAGTAGTATTGAATGTCAACAATGTTGTATGTTGCAGTCCAAAATAACATAGTTTTTAACAGTTATTCAGATTTAAACAATTTTTACAACTAAAATAATGAAAAAGTTCAGATTTTTTCCTAACATTTTGTTAATTAATAGAAACAACAAAAATTCAAAACTTCATTTCAGTCTTTTCACATTTATGTTTTCTTACTGAGTACAATGTCCTTCTCCCCATAATGGTCCTTTTTTAACTTTATAATAGCTTTAATTCCTTCCTGGCTTCAGGTAAGCCCCTCCAAACCTTTACTTTCAGGGCCATACATATTTTTACTACCCTAGCCAACCCCTAGGACTCTTCTTTTCTTCAGGAATACAGCATACATAAACTCACACGCAAAACTGGTATATATACATACATATATATATATATATATATATATATATATACATAGTTTTTTATATATATATATATATATATATGTATATATATATATATATATATATATATATATATATATATATATAGAGATATATAGATAGATATTACACATAATATTATAGTTATGTAATATGTTTTTGTTTTTTTCTGTCTGCATTATGGGCTGATTGACAGAATTTATGTATTTCGTTTATGTAATTAGATGAGACTGTTTAGGTTAGTGCCTATAGCTTTAGAACATTTGCATTTAATAATGCTGGTTTAATATAAATGATAGGACAAATCACTTGAATGCCTGTGTGAAAATAAATGTTGCATTTATTTAATTCAGTAAAAGTGATTATCATTCCTTGTCCGTTCCAACTGACTGGCATACTCTGAAACAGTGTGTCCTCATTCTGTTGATGTTGTATTAATAACTGACCTCTTGCTGAGTTACATCACTGCATTTAGAGACACAAATGAGCATAGCTGTCAGTCAAATTCATGCAGCACATGAAGAGAAAACTTGTTTCATAATAACCTAATATTCTTACTGGCAAACAAAACAGCCATTCAGATAATTTGCAAATGCCAAAGCTATCTTTTCTTTTGAAATACAAGACATTTGACAGTAAAGTTTCCAACTGCCAGGGCAAAATACAAAATATATACCTAGGTGGTGCTATTAACCTTTTGTCATGTTGATTTGCTGATGGTGCAGAGTGGAGAAATAATGGGAAATCTATATCAGTACCATATATAACATTTTCAGTCCTTTATTATAGAGGTATGAAGTTTTTTTCCCATAATGTTTCTTCATGTTAACTAACAGATTTTCTTTCCCTCTGTACAGCTGTCATCAAACAATAGGCCTTCGATCTAGTGATGCATTGCCTGTGTCAGATAGCTATGTGTTACCATAATATATGTCATTCTTTGCACTTGTTTTCATTTAGGTACAGACTTAAGGGAAATAGTTAGAAGATTATTTTAGCAGTGAATGGTAATCTTCCTTAATGGAAGGCCTCGATATGAAGAGCATACATTTTTTAAAACTGAACCTGGAGGGATTGCTGTGCAGACTCTAGTTCCCCAACTATGATAATTTAGGAAAAATTCATCTGTTGATTATACTATGAAATGAATTTGTACAAGTGTTATTACGCTACAAAATTACTGGGGTTTAGGGTTAGCATAATAGTTAAGGTGTTTATCTCACAGACACAAGGTACAGCATATTATTCTTACCTTTGAAAGGAAATTAGTTAGACTTAAAATAGCCTACAAGGACAGCTGACCTAGTACTTAAGTATGAACATCTATATCTAGGAAGATGATTTTAACAAGCATGAACAATTGTGAAAACCAAAACTGTCTCCCGAATATTTAGTCCTAGCAAAGACGTGCATTTCTAAGTTGCATTTTTATGAAATCCCACTATGTATTTGTGCTTGCTGCAGGTTTTATTCTAGAGTTCTGGATGTGACATTCATTCATTCATTTATTTATTCAGTCATCCATCCTCCAAGTTCCTGCTTACTGTGTAATACAGCATTGTAAAAGAACTACCAGACTTCCTGAGGACAAGCAGAGTAAAAATAATCAAGAACAGAGCACCAGTTCATTACAGGATGCACAGAGGCATTTAGTTTCACATCGCGTGTGCGCACACACACACACACACACACACACACACACACACACACACACGCACGCACACACACACACACACACACACACACACACACACACACACAGACATACATCAAAGACAAGCATTCCCATTTACCTATTATATTTTTTTGTGATATGTGTGGAATCCAGAGCACCTAGTACACACCCTTGTGGACAGGGAGGAAGCACATGCATTGCACAGAGCACACTCCTGCTGAGTACCAAATGGATAACCAAGGCAGATGTGGATCTAGGGTGAGAAGGATGGGGCAGCCAGCCAGAATCAAAATGTCAAGAGGTGGCACAACTGGCAGATGTTGATTGATGTTAATATTACATTTGTACTCATGAGGGTTGAGTAGCTACAGCATCAGTACTCCATGTGTGTGGTATTCTAAATACATTGTAGACAGCCACTCATTACATTTATAGCAAGAATTTGGAAAGAAAAGCTTTGTTTTTGTTTTGTTTGAGCTATTAGCACTTGTTTTTTTTTTTTTTTTTTTTTTTTGTCAAAGAAGGAGAAGAATACCATTTTATTTATATATTTTGTTTAGGAGTTGAGCGGGAAGAACTGTAGAGGGGCCTACAGCCAGCTCTGAACCAAGTACTATTGGGAAACAATCTAAATGCTGTACCACAGTGCTGCCTTTGATGCCTCACATAGCATTCACCATACTTGAATTGGGGTTCTATATTTTATGTCCAAAGAGACTCTTCTTCAAACATATAATCATCAATACCTAAAGAACAAACTTTCTAAAGTGTGAGCAGCCACGTCCGCAAATTTTTTCCTCGGGGAAAAAATTCACAGGGCTGTACATAAAAAACACAAACTTCAAAACCCTAATCAAGTGGGGGGCTTCCCTCCCACTCCTCCTGACATGCACACCCACCTTAACTAAATATACCAACTCTAAGCTCACTCTACATTAGGGAAAATGGCAATTCCCGATAATGGCCAACTGAATTTTTTCCCCAAGGAAAAGATTTGCAGACGTGGTTGTTCTCCCTTTAGAGCGTTTGCTCTTTAGGTGCCAATGATTATATGTCGAAGAAAAGTCTCTTCGAGCTTCAACAGCTTCTTCGACAGCAGGCTGTCTTATGGCAGAGCAAGCTGTCATACAAACTTCCTCTAACCCTAGGTGTCCCACAAGGGTCCATATTAGGTCCCCTTCTTTTCTCTATCTTTATCAATGATCTGCACACCACCATCCCAGGAGCCATCTGCATCCAATATGCAGACGACTCAATGCTAATATGCTCTGCCTCCTCTCCTACACAACTTCTGACCCTCACCCAGACCACTTTCAGCATGGTAGAAACATGGCTAGCTAATCACTGCCTGCTTCTAAATTCTAACAAAACCTAGCTATTACTTTTCTCCCCTAACCATAGAGTTTCTCCTCCTTCCTTCAACATCAAATCTAGCAATGACACCATTATCTCCCCTGATGACCATACAAAGCTTCTAGGCGTAACAATAGACAACAACCTTAAATTTGATAAACATGTAACTCACACTATTAAGTCCATCAACAAAAAAGTTGGCTCCCTGTACAGAGCCAAACATTTCCTCACCCCCTAGCTAGGGTAGCTATTGCAAGATAATACCTCCTCTCTATCCTTATGTATGCCTCCCCTGTACTAACCAACCTATCCAAAACTGATCTCAACAAATTATCAGGATGTTACAATCATATAGCCAGATTTGCTACTGGCATGGCTTTTAGGACCCACCATTGCCATAACCTCAAAGCACTGGGATGGCTAGAGTATCCTACCCTTTTACAGTTCAACCAGCTTATAGTAGCGCATAAAATACTCCATCAAGCTGACAACACCCCATGCCCTCAAAAATATTCTCACCCCTCATAGTGCCCACAGGCCATTACGGTCAGCTGATAAACTATTGATACTGACCCAAAAATCCAACAACTCTGCAGGCAATGCTATATTTGCCAACTCAACTGGTAAAATCTGGAATCTACTCCCTACTACCATTACCAAGGAAACCTCACTACCCCTTTTTAAAAGAGAACTCAAAAAATACCTCACATCTCATTGGCTGTGCTCTTGTTCTAAACCTGACTAACAACTTCACTAATACATGTCTTACTACCCAACCTCTGTTTAGCCAAGTATCTATGTCTCATAGCATTTGAATGTCTAAGCATTGTGAATTATGAAATCTGATTGTATTCTATGTTCATATTTTCTGATACGTCTCTGCCAATCAGATGTAAGTCTGCACATTGTGTATATTGATATCTGCCTGTATTCTTTGTCTATATTTTTCTAAACATGTGAATGCAGTGATTTATGCACTGTCTCGTTTTTGGTATGTGGAGTTTTTCTCCCTGGGCCTCCGCTGAAAATGGATATATATCCAGTCGGATTATCCCGGTCAACAAATGTAAAATAAATAAATAATTAATTAAAAAATATAATATAGACCCCTTGAATTATATTGACTGCCTTTGCTGCCTTTGATTCATACATCTCACTTTAACTATTGAAGGTTTCATAATCTCCAAGCAGTCAGTGCTTGAGTCATTTCTCTTGACATGCAGTTTTCAACAAATATACTGAAAAGGTAGGAGATGGGTGTACATTGTGATCACTGGAAAAGTGCTTGGAACAATTTAAATCAGCCTATATGCAACCTTTTAGTTCTTAAATTCAAAATCTTAAACAGCGTTATATAAGAAATGCCAGCAGCTTTCATTAAGTATATATACTGAATGGAATGTTGTGCTTATGCTCAAAAGATGGAAAAAAGACAAGCTTGCTAAGCACCTTCTGATTTAAGAGAGGTAATTAACAAGCTTTTATTAAGGATCCCTAAGCACTATTGAGATTGGGTGTCATACTAGGGATTAACAGTGGACAGTGCAGGTTGGCAAATAAAATAACTCTAGAAGTTGTTAGACATCTAGCTTTGCCACATTTATAAACAAGAAGTGTGGCAGATCAAATTACTTAACAATTTTTAAAGGCATTCTTTCTTCAGAGGGACATCTTGTTCTTCCTGCAATCTGTTGGTTATTGCTATGTGTTTTAATGGTTCCTGCACATTTTTTCTTCTATAAAGGGTAGTACATGGAGTGGACAAACCCAACTGACTACAAGAATTATCATCAGGCCTCAATGATCATAACTCTTATTTCTGGCATTCATAATATAGAGGATTATGTTAGGTCGCTGATCATAACCGGCTTATTATGTGCTTGAGACATGAATGTCATGAAATTCAATTTGGTCGGGAAGCTCAGACAGTGACTCTTGGCATCTGTGTTGAGAACACATAATTTAGGGATGCTATCAGATGCCCAATAATAATTCTTTGTAGTGCATGGAGCTATCTGTTCCATGAACCACTAGTTACAGAAGAAAAAAGAAAAGTGCTATGAGTTTTGTTGACTGTCAGTGCTCTAAAGCACTTAGCAAGTGCTGTCAGAAAGATAGTGTAACACACTCTTTTATGCTAAAGAAACTCAGGAACACATTAGAAGTACAGACAGGAGGACAAAGCAAATCTGTTTTCATTTTGGCACTGTCATTTGCTAGACAGTACTGGCAGAGTTATTTGCTTAGCACATTACCCCATCTTATGGATAAGTAAAGCAGGGAGTCCTTAACAATTGTTAACATCAGGTCTAACACTATGCAAGTGCTTCACTGATTTGTCTTATTCCAGATATTGAACCATAATCACCTGTCTTTATGAAATACAAGTCTTTTGATCACAGACCTGTTAATAATCCTTTGTTATATGATGTGCACTGAAAGGTGACAGTTTGCAGTTTTCTGCATTTTTGCACTATTTCTCTGAAAAAGTTAGATGAGAATATTGTCCTTAAAATGAGTGAGAGGTTGTGACTGTCTGACTCACTTTTTTAGTATAATGATTTACATGAGTGTGTTCAAATTTGTGAAGGTTAATGATGTATTTCATATAGTATGAAATAACAAACCGAACCCATAATCCCAAAATATTAAGTGATATTATAGTCTTAATATTTTCAGCAGTACTAGAGGTCAAAGTGCCAAATGTCAGTCTTGGAACTGCAAAGTAATATTTGCCCTCTGTTGTGACAAAATAAATCTATAGTATTTTAGCATTTGTGTCAATAGTTTAGTTGTCTCTTAAATAATAGTTGAAAAGCAGATTCATAAAATTATGCATTCTAGAAATTTTTTTTTTTCAAAACAGGTTTATTGTTTTAACATATAAGAGAAATATCATAACAATTTTATACAAGTAATTAAAATAGGTATTATTATAATATTCAACAAAACAACTAAAGTATTTACAAAGAGATCCACTACAATCAGATCAATGAATTAAACTAAAATACCATGCTATTGAAATTAAATTTTTTTTAACAAATTTTGTAAATTATCCCATACAATAAAATAAGATGTTTTTCTATTTGTTCTAGTCCTAATTGTGTTTATTTCCATATGGCACACTATATTCATAACATTTTTAAATTCATTGAACGAAGGAGGTGTATCTGAAATCCAATTTCTAGTTATTATTTTCCTAGCCACTGCTAGAATATACCATAACAAGGGAAGCTTAACCTTTTTAACACTTTGAGGTACAGGTGTGTTGAATAATATAAGAGATTTAGAAATAATGAAATTATCTGTAAAAAGAGCCTGCAAAAATTCATTAATTGACTTCCAGTATTCTTTCAACATATGAGCCCAGTCAGCATTAATTTCTACATTACATCTCTTACATAGATTATCTTTATTATTTATTTTATTCATCATCAAAGGTGTATAAAAAGATCTATGTAAAAATTTCCATGTATAAAGTCTCCAGACAATGGAAGACGTAGTTCTATAAGCAGATTCCAATATATATTGTTTATCTTGTTGATTTGGTGGGTCCCCATTAATAGAAGTGAAATAATTCCAGTATGAATCTACACTGTAAAAAGTTTCTTGTCTGATAACTTTATGTATGTATGAAAGTTTACCTTTATCAGAAACTTTATGTTGTAAATTTAATATCAAGTAATCAATCAGTGTTGGAATAGATTCTTTAACAGTTATAGACATTAAATCTATTTTATTAATGAGATGGTGTCTAAAGGTCTGAATCTCTAACCAGCAAGTTTCTCTTAGATCAAATTCTTGTTTTAAGAAATCTAGATTTTTAACTTTATTATCAGATATCAACTGATACCAGTACTTTAGATCATTATCTATATCTAAATGAGTTCCTTCAGAAGTAGATGACAAAAGCATACCCTGAGTATACATTATAGGAAATACAATAAAATTCCATTCCCTATACTTAGGGTGCATGAATATAAAGTTACGATAACTAATAATAATATTTAATGGGTAACAAACCATATGTTTAGGTGTAATAGGTGAAGTACAAAATTCCTTTAGTAACCATAACATGGAGTTATTTACAATCATATTTTTATGCGTTAAGGAGATTTTCATGAAGTGTATACTAATTAGCTCCCATTAATCTTTCCATTTTGTGACATATGACTGATCTATTAATAAAGTAATAACTTTTACAATAGAAGAGATAGTATGTAAATTAAAGTCTGGAAAAGAAATACCTCCTTGAGACCAGCTATTAGTATGTTTCTTTAATGCAATCCTAGGTCTATTAGGTGCCCATAAGAAATTTAACATTAGTGTGTTCAGTTTCTTGATAATTATTTTTGTAGGTGGAAGTATTATTGATTGTATTAAGTATAAAATCTTGGGGAATATTATCATTTTAATAATTGTAAGTCTCTCCTCCATAGTAAAAACATATTATTCCAGGTATTAAAAGATTTTGTATATTAAGAAAACAGGTATTATAATTATTATATATAATAGATTTAATATCTTTAGATAGTATTATACCTAAATAAGTTATCTGACCTGAACTGGGTACATATTTAGTAAAATCACTAATGAGAATATTTTTTCGTGTATATATAGGTAGTATTTTAGTTTTTTCTTCATTGAATATTAAACCAGAAATACTTTTAAAATTCATCATGTTATCAAATAGAGACTGTATAGAAGAATTAGATCCTGCTGATGTAATTAGAACATCATCTGCAAAAAGTTGAATTTTGGATGTTGTATTTTCATCTATTTCAAAACCCTCTATCTCAGTACTGTTTCTGATCAACATTCTAGAAAATTTTGAGTGTTGGGACAATAACTGTTTAGGACATTCTTCACAGAAATATAGTATCTTCAAATTCTCAAAGTCCTGTCTCAGCAAAATGTAAAGTTATCTGCTGCAACAGTACATTGTAGAACAACTATTCTATATATGAGAGAAGAAAGTTGCTAAATAAGGAAGCTGCCCACCACATAATGCTTATTATTAACAAATTCACTTAGTCATTATGCTAATGATGTTCCCTCCTATATATGAGAAGTTGCCTGGCATGGTGTATTGTTATCTTCTTATCACATCCAAGTTAGTCAGAAACACACACACACACACACACACACACACACACACACACACACACACACACACACACACACACACACAAAAACATATATGGAATGCAAATTCAACATTTATAGGCTCCTTTATTTTGATGAACTCTTGAATATGTTTTAACATTGGTAATGTAGGTTGTGTGACATTTCCCTACGAGCTACTATGCCAAAACCAAAAGCTGCTGCATCACTTCACTGTAGAGCAGTCCAGCCAAAGAGCAGAAATGCTACCACATTGTATGCCAACAAGTAAACTGGTATATGTGATGATCCTTAACCAATGTTACCTGGCTGTATTCTAAGAGTAGAGACAGACGTTGTAGAATAGTGATCATTGCAGATATATGAAGCACAGGGAAGCCATATGAAGCACAGGGAAACCAGAGATAGCATATCTGTTTTCCCTGTGCTTCATACACCCATGACAATCCCTATTCTGACATGGCTGTCTCTACTGTTAGAATACAGCCAGGTAGCATTGGCTAGGGATCATTGCTTGTTCCAGTTTATTCACTGGCTTACAATGCGGTAGAGTTTCTGCTTTTCGGTTGCACCACTCTAAGATGAAGTGGTGCTGTGGCCTGTTGGTTTCAGTGTAGTAGCTCACAGGGTGAAGTAACCCTAGGATTCCAGCATGTAGGTGACAAGACATTTCCCCACAAGTTATGAAAGAAAAATACCGCCACACTTCTTCACCATAGAGCGGTGCAGCCGAAAAGCAGAAATGCTACCACATTGTAAGATGCAGTAGCATTTCGCTTTCCAGCCGCACCACTCTGTGGTGAAGTGGTGTGGTGTGGTGGCCTTTTGGCTTCAGTGTAGTAGTTTGTGGGGAAATGTCTCACAACCTACATGCCGTAACATGGATAGAAATGTGTATTGTACTTTTAAGAACAAACCAGAGTAACCTGTGTTTAGAAACACTCTTACACAGCTGTTATCAGCAAACTGAATGTATCAGCTTGCTAACAAAGTCTTAAATACCAATTTCTTTTGTTAAAATAATGGCAAAATGTATATCACTACCTTATTGGAGAATAAAAGGTTTTGTATTATCAGTCATTTTCTGAAGGACATGAAATCTGAAACTTAAAAACGTCCATCATTATTTAGCGAATTCAGTCCTCACGGGTTTGCTAGAAATCCACAAATTTAATAAGGAATAGACCAAAAATATGAGATAAAAATTGGCTCATTCTATGAAAAGCTGGACAGTTGAACGGTATGTCCACCACTTCAGAAGCATATTAGGTTGTCATGAAACACAGAATGAAAAAAGCAAACAGCCTCTATTTTGTACATTTCCTAAATGCATCTTTGCTGTTTAGCAAGTTTAAAAAGTGAATCAAAACATTAAGTAACTTGGAAAAGTCAACATGAAAATATAACAGCAGCAGTAGTTACAAGGTCTTGCCCTTTTACTGTCCCATCAGTAAGCATCAGTTAAAAGCCTTTTTTAATGAGGTGGAAAAAAACAAAACAAAAGCTAAGTGTGTGCTTGTGTTTGTGTGTGAGTGAATGAAAGAGAGAGAACGAACAGATGAGCAAAAGGCAGAGAGTATATAGTTCTTAAACTCCTTTTCTCAAGAATTCAAAAGTTATCTGTGAACATTCTTTGTCTGGGTGATAAAGTGTGAAACTAAAATGTCTAGCTTTATTGACTAATTGCAATCTATGGTGAGTTATCAGAAAATAATTGAGGAGCAAGAATGTAATTTAAATTCAGGGACATTTTTCAAAATCAGAGACAGGGGATGGGGGGATTGCAATCCTCTTTCTGAATTTCTTTTTCATTCTTCTGATAACATTGAGACATTTCATGTTTATTCAGTCAAGTAAGTGGCTGTAACTGCTGACTACATTTGTGTGTTTGTGGATGTGCATGGATATGTGTATGTCTGTCTGTCTCTGCCTCTGCATGTGTGTGTGCAATGATGAGATTTTCTGTGTGTATATGTATGTCCGTGTGTGTGTGTGTGTGTGTGTGTGTGTGTGTGTGTGTGTGTGTGTGTGTGTGTGTGTCTATGTCAGATAAATACTTATAAAATCTATATTTTTTATGTAAAATTCTTCCTCCAACAATATTCTGCAGCAACTTTGAAACATTAGATGGAAAAACTATTTTACATCACAAATATAAAACATGTATATGCTAATAACAAAGCAAGTTTGAAAAAATTCAGCAGATTTCCCATTATTTAACCGTAATAATGTACTCCAGAGTGGACATTATACATGAAATAATATATCCTCTAGGGGGTGTAGAGGCCCACTGTCTGTGATGCTGGGTCTCACAACACCCCTGGGCTGTTTGTTATTTTCCAGTAACACCCAGCCTGGAGGGAAATTGTTCCTTTCATAAATGGAGGTAGCTGAAACAGCAAGAGAGAAAGGTAGTTCCTCTAGAAGAAGAGAAACAGAAAGGTAAGCAGGAGTTTGCCTGAAGACCATGGAGGTATGAAGCATCCAATCCAGGTGTGGTCTATACATCTATACATGGAAGTTGCCTACAAGTTTTGGCTAAAATCTGGACCTGGAATAAGACTGCAGTCTTGTATTTTGTTTTAAGTGCAACATATTGTTGGAAGAGTTGTGCTGGAAAATGCCTTAAAGGTACTATTTTTATTTTAAAGTTTATTTTAACTGCTTATTTTAGTGCTACCTTGATATTTACAATGTCTGTGTGAATATATATATATATATATATATATATATATATATATATATATATATATATTTATATATATATATATATATATATATATATATATATATATATATATATATAGTGTGTGTGTGTGTGTGTGTATGTGTGGTTTACATGAATTTGGTCGATCATAACTACCCACTTTGGTCAATAATGGAGATAGTCAACAGCTGTGTGATCTCAGAGGTAGTATCTATAGTTTGCAGGGGGGTATAGTGACACTCTTTTTAATTCAGCATGTTCTGAGGAATAAACTTAGCACATGTGTAGACAGGTGTCAGCAGACTTCGATGTTATTGGCAACATTAGGCATGTGCAGACAGGTGTCAGCATTCACACTTTGATGTTACTGGCCATCATTAGCCATGTCGACGTAAGAGTGAGTCAATGAATGCCACTAGTTCCATGTATATGCATATGTACATGTATGTGTGTATATATATATATATATATATATATATATATATATATATATATATATATATATATGTGTTTGTATGAGTACGTTGTCAACCTCTTCAAATCAAAACTCACTTAACCTGAATATTCAAAAACATAGAACCACAATCAATTGTAAATGAGAATGCCATTTATGTGGTAGGTTTAATGCAAAAATAAACCCATTAACAATGTTGCTAGTTCAAATTTGTCTGAATAATGATACTATTAAGAAAATAGTTTTTCAGAAGAGAAGGTGTACGGTTGAGTTTAGGGTCTGGGATAGGGATAGGGTTAGAACACATGAGTAAGGTGGGCAGGTGGGTGTCCCACCTTAATCATGTGCTTACCTTAACCCTGCTATTAACACCAACCCTATATATTACTTTATGAAAACCCTTTGCCTGACACTATCACTACACAAGACACTCAGTCGCTGAGTGCATAAATACACACCTGTACCCCAGAAAAACTATACCTTCACCTTGTCCTTATTCTAACCTTATCCTGCAAATGCTTGCATCAACAGACACTGTTGACACACTATATTCACACAACCCTAAAACTATCCATGGCACTTACCTACCCCTTGCTGTAACCCTAACCCACAAACATGCACACACTGTTAACCTTAATACCAAAATTACTTACCTTAACACAAAAGAAATCCCATACACATTGGCTTAACATTTGGCAAACCTTGGAACTGACTACACCAATGAAAGGCTTAAACACACAAAACTTTATTTTGCTGATGAAAGGAATATCTGACAGAACAAACTAGAACATATACATATAAATATCAATATCTATATCTATATATTTCTGTCTGTCCTTGGGGCAAAAAAAATGTAAGCTTAGTTAAAGCTGAAACCCATGTATCTCAACATTGAGACTACACAATACTGAGGAAAGGGCATATTTCCCTAACTCCCAAAATTGTGTGATCTCTTAAAGCTGTCAAAATTTGCAGCTCCCATGTATTTATGTAGGGGTGTGTGCATATGTGTGTGGGGGGTTGCTAGGGACTTTAGTTGCTTTTTTTGTCTACATGCAAATGATCGGCAACAAAAAGATCTGTTCAGTTTTCCAACAGTGTCCCTTGTGTAATTTTCTACAGAATTAGAGGAACTGGAACCACTATGCACATGCATTGTCAACTATGTAGACTATAAAAACAAATAACACAAGAACACACGATTCATTAAATTATGTCTGTCATTGAGAAGTCATGCACCAAGAACAGCAACAGTCTTCTGTTACTTCATATCGTAAAACTGGTGTCCATGCACTGTTAAGAACCAGCTATAGGACATGTGTCTTCAGGTTAACATCCTACATACCACTAATATGCCTATGGCATTCATTTCTCAGACATCCATTTCTTTTAAACGCATTTCTGCCTGGCACCACCCTACTCATGTGCTGACCGATCTCCTTAATTTTGTCTTGACCCATTAGGACTGTGTCATCTGTCCTCAAAGTGTTCAGAAAGGAACTGTATGTCCTGTTCATTACAATACACCACCATCTTCATAGCAGCCACTAAAATACATTGAAAATAATATAGTAGTATTACAATACCTTGCCTTGACAAACTGAATAATAAATATGCATGCAAGTAGCATAAATAATACCTATTATTCCATGAACTGATCCCTAAGTAATTGCAAATGTAGAAAAAGAATATATGCATAAAAATGAATAGATTGCACATTCACATCTTTATGCCTCACATAGCATTCACCATACTTGAATTGTATTGACAATATATAATGTTATGAGATATTTCGAAAGGTAACATTATATGTAACAGATGTATTACTCAAACAGCATGGCTTAAGGGTCTTTTTGTTCACAGAAATGTATACCTAAAGGATATGACTTTCAGATTCATCTGCATATCTCAGAATACCAAATTCTAATTGCAGGTAAACCAGTGACTGCACTGTTTAATAAATCTCACGCAAAAGTGGCATAAAAAATATTTATGCCAAGTATGCACTATGCTGAGTCATATTCCAGAAATTCACATACAAATATGAAATAGGAGTATGCTAGACCATATTCTTATTCTTCCTACCCACTTGTCTGACTGCAGATTTGTAGGTTGTAATCCACATCATTGCAAACTACTAAATTACATAGGTTCATAGGTAAGTACTAGGATATCTGCCCATGGGCATTTATAAGCCTAGCCACAGAGTGATGGCTTTCGCCTCCCCATTAGATTAGATACCTGGGCCTCGGTCAACAGGGCTCCTGAAGTGATCCCAGGGTAGAACTTACGATTACCCATCCACTCATCAAGATTTCTTTTGAAGAGGGTCAGAGAGGAGCTCTGTCGAATATGGATTGGGATTCTATTCCAGAGTGAGGGGAGTCGCTGGGACAGGAATCTATCCCTCCAGCATGTCCTGTTTATTGTTGTACATAGGTTCAAGTCGCTAGAACGAGTGGTTCTGAGGGATCTCATTTTTTTGATGTGAAGCATGTCCATTAGTTCAGGGTTTGACATGGCCCTATAGGTCAGGCATAGGTCACCTCTGAGCAGACGGTAAGCGACTGAGAAGAGCTGGAGCTTTTTTAGTCATGCTTCATAGGGTAATTGTTTAAGGCCCTTAATCCTCTTAGTGAGGTACTTCTGTGGTCTTTCTAGTTGTTGCAGGTGTCTAGTGAGTTACATCCCAAATGGGGCATTATCCTCTATTATGGACCTAATGAATGAGGAGTAAAGGGGCACAATCACCTCCTTGGATCTGGATGAGAAACCCTTTGTGATCAGGTGTGCCACATAGAAGGATTTCCTGACCGTTTTGGCTATGTGTTTATCAAAGGAGAGCATGCTATCTACTTGGGTACCCAGGTCCCTAATTACTTCTTCTGTACTTAGTGGATTCCCATCTATGTGGAAAAAACACTACCCCACCCCCAACAACAGGCTTAACAAAAGAAAACCTAGCTGAATCATTTAACTCATTCTTTACTGAGACTGTACTTGCCATTGCCCAAAACCAAACCTATACAAATACTACTAGTGCCCTCCCAAACCTAACAACTGCCCCACATTTAAGCTACAACCCACCTCAACCTCCTATATCAGAAAACTACTATCCCAACTAAAACCAACAGCACTAGTAGCAGATTCCCTCCCCAATGAATTCTTAAAACTTGCAGCAAATGAAATAGCTAAACCAGTCTCAATCCTAATAAACCGATCCATCTCAGAAGGTTCAGTACCCTTGATCTGGAAAACTGCCTATATCATACCCCTACACAAAGGGGGAAATTCTTATGACATATCTAACTACAGACCAATAGCAATATTATCCCCACTTGCTAAAATATTACAAAATGTATTCACCATCAATTAATGACACATCTTATTGATCAAGAGCTCATATCTCATACACAGCATGGGTTTCGGCCAGGACACAGCACAACCACCGCCCTGCTAGCATTCATAGATACCATTAATCACAACAGGAATAATGGTAAGCTTTCTTCAGCCCTCTTCCTAGACCTATCAAAGGCCAGGACATAGCACAACCACCGCCCTCTAGCATTCATAGATACCATTAACCACAACAGGAATAATGGTAAGCTTTCTTCAGCCCTCTTCCTAGACCTATCAAAGGCATTTGATATGGTTAACCATGAAAAACTAATCTCCCATCCAATAAACCTAGGATTAGATAACTTATCAATCTCCTGGTTTAAAAACTACCTCTACAATAGACAACAGGCAGTACCATGGAATAATAACTTGTCTCCATTCCTACCGGTAACACTAGGAGTACTTCAGGGATCTGTACTAGGCCCCCTGCTGTTCTCAATCTTTACAAATAATCTTCACTCAGTCGCAAAAGGTTCAAGCCTTATTCAATATGCAGATGATTCAACTATAATATGTAACGCCCCTACTTTACCAGACCTCCACAAAAAGACAAGGATAACTTTCACTCAGTGGAAACATGGCTCACTGAGAATGGCTTGATACTCAACCCCAAGAAAACCAAGCTCCTGCTATTTCATCCCTCAACTACAACTGCCCCCACCTGCACCTTTACTATCCACTCTAATAATGGTACCCCCATATCACCAGAAGCCCAGACAAAACTACTAGGTATTACTATTGGCAATAAGCTCAGATTTGATGTACATATTAATCTGGCCATTAAAAATACTAACAAAAAGCTAGGTAGCCTCTAAAAACATAAAGCATTCCTGACCCATAATGCTAGAACTACAATTGCACGTACACACCTCTCAACACTACTGTACACCTTACCCATCTTGATTAACTTATCCAAAACAGAAATCAATAAAATGACAACCTGCTACAATCAGATAGCCAAATTTGCCAACAACAGCTCCTACAGAACACATCACTGCCTAAACCTAAAGCACTTGAGCTAGATGGAACTACCAAACTTACTTATTTATAGTCATCTGGTTACTACTCACAAAATGCTCTATCAACAAAATATATCACCTTCACTGGCTACCATTGTTCAACAATATTCCTGTCCTAGGCAACTCCGCTCAACTGACAAATTACAGTTAACTGTTACTAGATCCAACAACCATGCCGGAGACTCCCTTTACTCTTCTTATGTGGCCAAAATCTGGAACTCCCTGCCTACATCCTTATCCCTGATTACCTTACTACCTACATTTAAAAAAGCTATCTACAACTACCTCAGCAACAAATGGTTATGTCCCTGTTCAACTCCAGACTAATGCCGGATCCACTCCAGTACTATTGTAACCATTGTCCTAAACTAGAGTCCTATCTGTTACTTGCATATAAATGTATACCACATCAAAGGTATGATAACATACATATAACAGTGTTAGTATGAACAATCTAAAACTGTTTAATGACTACTGTAAACTGTATCTGTCTGTAGTTTATACCTATAAGTGTCTGTAGTTTATACCTATAAGTGGCAATAACTAGATATCCTAATGGATCTAGATGAAATATGTACCCAAGTTTGTCTGTATGTTCTGTAAAAATTGTCTCTTTGGAGCTTTTCTCCCCGGGCCTCCACTAAAAAATGGACATATATCCAGCTGGACTATCCCGGTTAACAAATGTAAAATAAAATAAATAAATAAATGTGGTAGTTTGTAGGTGCTTTGTTTTTCCCAAATGGGATTACTATGCATTTTTTGGCATTTACCTTGAGGCCGTGAATTTGACACCAGGTGTCTGTCTCTGTGAGACCCTTTTGCAGGATGTCTGTGTCAGCTGGAGAGTCAATTATTGCACCCAATTTAACATAAAAACACTCACGACTTTATGCCATAACACAAAACATAAATGACTCTAATTTTAATCTAGCATTTCAAACAAAGCACCTTGAAAATGAATTGTACACTTACCTGTGAGCAGATAAATACACTTTCATGAAATAATTGAATACCTATGCAATATTAAATGAACATGGGCAGGGCAGAATGAGTAAGCTTACTTGTTTACATCAGTCAGACAAACAAATGTCTTTCAACTGAAAAAGGCACAGCACACCAGCTGTGAAATATTATGGTGAAAACTGTGAACCAAAGCAAGTCTACAACAGACAATATGCTAATGACATTTACATAGATGTGGTGTACACATATGCAGTTAAGTTTACAGAGTTGAACAGTTCATGAATTATCCCTAGTAGAAACCACATACTAGCACCATTACCTTTGTAAGAAATATCGTGGATAGTTTCATTTATACACACTATATACACACAGTAACATTAAAAAAGGAATTATGTACCACATTCATGTTGTTGTATACTGTATTTTCTATTGCGGATGTACTGTGGGCTCTTGAAGTGCTTAATTGACAGCCATGCATCCAGTCACTGTATATTTGTACACATTTAGTACATTTATCTATCATTAACAACAGTATCAGTATCCAACCCCCTTGTTCACTTTTTTTTTTTTTACATGGGGTCTGGGTGTTGACTCAGCTGTCATCACCTCTTTTGATACAGTGCTTACCTTCTTTGACGATTAGGCCTGACTACAGACTTCAGGAATCTCTTGGCTAGGCATCCTCATTTCCTCATGCATTTTTCCTGTCTCTCCCCAATATTTTTTCATCAACTTATCTTCTACTTTCCTCCACAGTGACTGAAACACCCTAATCTGCACTCCTTTATCATTTCTGCAAAGAGATCCACCTTAAATTCTGCTCTGATTTCTTCATTTTTTTTTCATTTGCCCCCACTCATCTCTGATGCTTCATCTCTAACATGTCATGCATCTGCTCTGCTTAGCATTGCCCAAGTTTCTGTGACACATACAAGTACTGGTCACACCACTGTTTTGTGTGCCTTACTTATGAAGACATGTCTGATGAAGCGGCGTTTTACCTGCCGTGAAAGCGCTCACATTAAACAATTTTATACTATTATTGCACCGAATGGTTGGTTCATTTATTCGAACAATTGGATTTGAATGGTTTTATGCCGTGGTGAGGTCGGAGTTCGTTTTTTCATCTAATTGCACCAGTTTTGAACTATTTGAGTCCACGCAGAGGTTTTACTTAAAGATTTACCATTGGAACTTTATGCAGTACTCATTGTGACTTCAGTTCTCTTCCTTCAGGGTACGCTGGTTTATTTTCATATATATATATATATATATATATATATATATATATATATATATATATATATATATGTATATCTATAGTTATTAGAAAAGGTGACAGTAAATGGCTGCAGGATAGTGTAGACAAAAGAACAGGGATCCACTATTGGGACACAGGCAGATGAGACTGCTAGTCAGCTACATTCTCCCATAACATGATGAATTTGAATGCCAGCAGCTACTACTTATAGTTCATAGTTTCATAGGATGATACTAGGCTACTGACCCAGAGATGCTTATAAGCCTAGACAAGAATTTGTCCCATGTTCCCTCAGAATCAGCACCTGTTTCCCCTCTCCAGCAGGTACAAAGGTGGGATCCCAGGGATGTATTTTCTCTTTCTCATCCAGTCTTCCAGGTTCCTCTTAAAGAGGGCTAGAGAGGTACTCTGCTTGACATGGAGACAGAGTTTATTCCACAGATGGGGAGTCTTTGGGACACAAATCTATCCCACCAACAAGTTCTATTAATATCAGAGACCAGGTTAAGGTCTTGCAGGGTGGTTGCATGAGTGAGGTTTGACTTACAAATATCCAGCAACTCCATCAAGGCTGGGTCTGAGATGGCCCTGTATGCCAGACACAGGTCACCTCTGAGCAGTCTGTATGAGACTGAGTATGGCTGCTCCTACACAGATATTTGGTGGTGTATGGGGTGAGCACTTGAAAATGCTGATGGAAGTAGAGATGAGATATCCAACATCTCCTGTGTATGACAGGTACACATTATGCAAATTTTAAAATTATATTTCAAAATTTGAGTATATCATGTGTAGCTGTTCAGAGCACTACAAGTGAAGGATGACAGAATGACAACAGGTGAGTGTTCTGAGATTATGGCTAATGTTTCACAGAATGCCACCATGTGCAATAAACGTGCGCTAGTTGTATGCTTAAATTATACCATGCATATTATTGTGAGCTGTTTCACTATTTTATATATATATATATATATATATATATATATATATATATATATATATTTACAACCTGAACAAACATCTTTATTTTTATTTATGCTGCTTTGTGGATCTTTAGAAATAACTTTCATATGTGATAGTGGTGCCCATGTCAGCTGATCAAAAGTCTGTTCACTGAAATGTCAGTCAAATGAAGACAATGTGACTGACTCACAATACCAACCATTTTACTTGATATCAGTGGGGATAACCATAGGCTAATTGCTCATCCATCCCAGACTTTAATCATCTCCAAGATCACTACATCTTAGGATAAGGGCAGAATAAGTGCTGTCATTCAGCAAAATGGTGGCTTGTTAGCTGGAATGATACCCATTTGGCTGTTACTAATTTTCTGATGCCATATCCATTCGAGCAGTCTTTTAACATTGGATACACAGTGAAGCCATCTATTTGTTTGCGGCACATGCCCATTAGTGCATACATACACTCGTTCTGTTCCCTCCTGGTAGGACTAGATCCCTTTGTTGCCCACCTGAAGTATTACTGCAGACATGCTCCTCTGGACCTGTAACTCAAACCAAGGTTGCAGTTTCCCAAAAATTGAATTCTCCCCAGACAGCAGGGCTTGACTCATCTGCTTTCAAACAGACAACATAAACAAAACAGACAAAAAAAACTCTGCAATATTTCAGTCTGACACCTTCTCAGTTACAGAATGCAAGCAGTATCAGCAGAAACGTCTGTGCCTATCATCAAAACCTTAACAGATTTGGTTCTCACCTTTTTATGGTATGACAATAAATACCTCTTATTTTCTTTTTATCATTGACCAAAAAGGAAAAAAAAAGAACTTAAAAATGCAACTTGTAAAAAAATATAGTAAAAGTAGTATTTTTGCATTATTTGAGAACCAGACTAGTAAGGCATATTTTCTTACTGTTTGTTCATGCAGCACATTTGATTGATAGCTTCCACTCTAAGTTAGCAGAAAGGGTTAAGCTAAATGGCTGAATAACAAGTTCATATCACAAGAAAGACAAATCACTTATTTCCTGTATGTTCCTTAAAAGTCAGTCTTGTACTACAAATATCGACCCATAACTCATTGCAGCTGATACAGTCTGCAGTTATTGCTAGTTGCAGCGTGTGCTTATTGTCCTGATGTGCTATCATCCTTAGCAAAATAATACTGAGGTGTCATCTATCATGCAACAGTTTTGAACTGCATAAGAAATGATTTTGTTTTGCTTCGGTAAATGATATTGCAGGACAGAACGAAATGCATTAACTTGCCTTACTTTGAAATATTCATGTTTTATTAAGTATTCTATAAACTACAGCAGCACAGGCAGCAAATTATAAATTTAAATTTCCCCATGTGACAGACAGCTGACTGAAAAACCATTCAATGTCATCCCATGACATTCTACATTTGAAGAACATGCATGAACATTATGTAACAAATGAAAGTTCCAACTTTGCCAACAAACCTGTATTACTGAAGTTGGATAATTGCATGGAGAAAGCATCTGAAAATGTGTTGTTTGTCAAGTTGTCCATGGGGATTGCAGCCTTTTGAAAGAATCTCACATGAACTGTTTTGGACAGATCAATGTATACCCTATGGACTGCCAGTAAGCTACATTTCTTAGCTTGTAGAAAAGCATGAAAACTTGTTTCCACCTAAGCCTGCTTTACAGTAATCCTACAACTAGCAAAGAAATATGTTTTAGACTCTGTTAGAGTAGCCTGCAAATCCAAATGCAATGTTGTTGTTGGCAAAAGTCTTACAAGAGAATATTTTATAATAATGAGCATATTGAATTACATTCCACACTTATGGAAGATGAATGATCTAAAACTAACCAAATCATTAAAAATAGTATTTAATGGTGTCTAAGACAAGTATGCAGGGAACAGAAACTGCAGCAGTTTAAAGATCAGTAAATTATTCATTAAAAAGATGTCACTTTGTTGTAAAAGAAAAATGTTCTTAGTATGAGTATACATCCATGCGTCATACTGTCCTACAAATGCATGTCATTGATAAAATCTGATAAAGTCTACAAAGATATTCCTTGAAAAAGGAAAAAGTATATCAGAAAATATCAGCACACAATTTAAGAAAGTGAAGAAAAATGGGTATCTTTTTATATCTGTGCCTTTGTAAAACTTTATTTTATTACTATGTTGCTCTACAGCCAAAAATATACCAAGGAAACTTTTAGCTGTGGCACAATAAAGTATGTGGCTTGCAATACTACAAGAGCTTCTGTTTCTTTTTTCATATGTATATATTATATTAGTTAATGCTCAAGGGCAGCCACGGTGGTGTAGCGGTTATCTTTGCTGCCACACAGCAAGAGTCTCACCTTTTTGATCCTCAGCTGGGGTGCCTTCTGTGCAGAGCCTGCATGTCCTCCCTGTGGTTGTGTGGGTTTTCTCCAGGTGCTCCGGTTTCCTCCCACATCCCAACAACATGCTATAGGTGGATTGGACACTCTAAACTGGTGTGAGTGCGTGTGTGTGTGTCTGTGCCTTCTGTGGAAGGTTGGGTGCCGGGCTGGCAACTCGACACCGTAAAACTCCACTGCCAGTCATGAGCAGACAGGTGATCTGCTGTGGCAACCCCTAACTGGAAAAAAGTTAAAAGAAGAATATTACTTAGTGTTCAAAACCATTTCCTTCATGTAACAAGGCATTCTGAATGTGTCTGCTTTTCTAGGTTGCAAGCTTATTAATTAAGGTGTAAAAAATGATTATTAATTAAGGTGTAAAAAAAACAGTTGAGTATAATTCATATACAATATATATAATAAGGTTTTTAGGATTCCTTTTCACTCAATACATATTTAAGTTTAATATTTTAAGTAGAAACCATTGCATTGTTTTCTTTTCTTGAAAATAAACAGCTGTATGTTCAATGTCACAGTGTTGCACAATGAAATACCACTGAGCTTTGAGCAACCCACCAAAGGCCCTAGAAATAATCATTCCTTCAACAGTTGTGATTCTCAGTTTACAGTGTTGAACCAGCTTTAACAGGTACAGCAGAGCTGGGAAATAGCCTGTCCTTCACATGCTCACATTCCTACAGACTCTAATAAAGGAGCTAAAGTGGTATTTTTTTAAAGTACAAAAAAGAAAGGATTTGTTCAACAGAAAATCTTGACAGGTCTTCGTACACTTACAAATACTTCAGTTTCACTCTGTAAAGTAAATGAAGTCTTTCGAGAATTCAAACCTACACCTGATCATCCAGTTAATTTTTATCTTAGTTTGTTTTTTCAAGAAATAGTTCCTCTTCAACTTATTTCACGTGCTTTATGACATTTGTGTTAATAAGGTACTTTGTACCATCTTATGTTAATCAAAATGTTGTTATAATGCTGATCTGAGAAAATAATGCATTGTGACTTAATTATGACTAATAGTAACGGGAAAAGTTTTATGTTGTGCCATTGCAACAATTACCATTTTATGTCACGCTTTAATAAATAATCTTGAAAGCTTGATTTGGCTTTAAAACCTCAGTGATGCCCAAAGCTGCTGCACTGTGAAAATTAACCACCACATATCTTTGATATACTGGATTTAATTATTTATCAGACTGAGGTCTGTATGGATAGACATGAAAACTTAAATAATTCTTCCAACAATCAAACTTGCCTCACGTATTCTTTGATTTTAATAATATCTTATTTAAAAACATGCTAGGAGGTGCAAAACATTTGAGTGGCACTAAAAATGAAGCCCTGGTGGTGAAGATTCCTACTGGGTCCAGTCCTTTTATTAAAGTTAAATTCAGTTCCTGCAACTACAGGCTGACAGATGACAACTGAAGCATACTACGCCACAATCTGTTATAATCTTATGATTATGACTACATGTAAGGCAAGGGCCAGGACATTTCCCTTTCTCCCTCCATCTTGAGTACCCTAAGGTTTCTAGGATGGATGCCTGTGGCTTGAGGACTGCCAGATAGATGTACACTGTTGTTTTATTTCCTGTGATGCATATATACAGAAAGACATTCAGAAGCCTTTATAGATATTGTTTAGTGACTATTTAATGTCATACTCTTAGGAATACCTGTATGCTACTGAAAACTATTTAGTACATGATGTTGTTGTAATATACTTAACTGTTTCCTAATAATATTTACTGTGAAATAATCAGGTATAATTACACTTAAACTTTATTTCACCTAAATACTACATTTAAAAGTTCATAGTCAACATTTTTGAATAGTCTTCCTTAGACTAGTATGCCTTGATGAAAGTCAGTTAAAAAAATGAGTTCATCCAAATGAAGACAATGAAAACACACATGCACCAATACCACATAGACACACACACGGTGCCATTCTTTATACTAAAACACAGATGCAAAGCACACACAGCATATATATATATATATATATATATATATATATATATATATATATACATACACACACACACACACACACACACACACACACACACACACACACACACACACACACACACACACACACTCACACACACATATATATATATATCTATATATATATATATATATATATATATATATATATATATATATATATATATTGTGTGTTGTGCGTGTAATTGTGCATGTGGGTGCAGAGCCTTTTGTCAAGTCTGATACTTGTGAAAGAGATGGTGCAGCTGATTGAAAATTAGCTGCTTGAAATATACTGGATTTTTCACTGCAAGATTGTGGTATAGTGAATATTTTCTTTCCCCACTGTAGTGCACTCTTGGATTTTGTTTATATAATTAGTATATGGTGTTAGGGGTGCAGGGGAACTTGACCCCTTGCAAAAACATTTCTTTTTTGTTTCTTTTCTTTTTTTTTTTGTTTGATTCTTTGTGGATTGATGTTTATTTCTTCCCAGTGTTAGGGGTTGATCAATGGTAGATTGACAATTTGCACTTTTGATGGAAGGATATGCTTATATATAGATATATCTATATATAAATATATATATATATATATATATATATATATATATATATATATATATATATATATATATATATGTATACACACATTATATATATATGTCTTAGTTAAATGATTGAAGTTCAGAACTTTGAATTTCATATGGCCAAAACCATAACTGTGATCTCTGTACAGCATGGAACAGGAGTATTCCCTTTTCCTCGCTGTAGTGCTTGGTATGGAGTTGGTATATTTTAATAGCGGGGGGTGTGGGGGATGCAGGGGGGCTTACCCTCTGCATATATGTGTTTTAATTTGTTTTTTTTTTTTAATGTGTGAGATTACAAAACTTTGATCATATGGATCATATGGTCAATCATTCATCGTAGACTCAGATATATATATATATATATATATATATATAGAGAGAGAGAGAGAGAGAGAGAGAGAGGAGCACTGGCACAGCTAATAGTGTTGTGACTTCACAGTAAGAGGCTCTCAAGATTGATTGTCAGCTGGGATACCTTCTATGTGGAGTCTCCACTTCCTATGTGTGTTTGCACAGATTTTTTTTCCACATGCTCCCGGCTCCAATGACACACAGCAAGTGGAGGTAGGTGTGTGTGTGTGTGTGTGTGTGTGTGTGTGTGTGTGTGTGTGTGTGTGTGTGTGTGTGTGTGTGTGGTAAGGGCACATGGCTACCAAACTTGTCTCTCAAAAAGGAAAGAATGTGTTATGGAAACAGCAATATGACCCATCTTCCTTTGTTGTTGCCTGTATTTGCCTCTGTCATTGGCATAATGGGCTGAAGAGAGCAGTAGAGTATATGAATTAATATTTCTTATATCAAAGCATAGTCTTTTAAACCGTGATTTTGATGAAGTGGATAATCTGTAACAATGTTGATAATGATATCTTGTTGTCACAATCATATCCAATTATGGTTTGATTTGAGTCTATCTTTTTAGAACTCCTTGAAAAAGAAACTCCCCTACTTAAATATACCAACTCTGAGATCGTACCAAAGTGGAGCAAATAGCAAAGTCCCAAAACTGGCCCAGTGATTTCTTTTCCTGGGAAAAAAATCTGTTCTGTGTCTTCGATATTTAGTGGTTTCGCCTTTCAGTATTCAATAAGAGTGTTCGCTCTTTTTATCTTTCGACTACGTAATATAGACCCATATATACTATTTACATTATATGCAATATATAAATTATACATTATATACATTATTTACAATTGCTTACATTTGACATTACATCATATAACTTCATATATTTCAATTATCCCCCCCCCCACTCTTTTTTCCACAAAGAGCTGAGAGGCTCACTCCCTTGTAATAAATCAGAAAAGTAAGTAAACAGCCAAGCCACAAAATGGAATTCAGCAAACAAACAAGCATAATATAGCAATAAAATGAAGCAACTCTCTGTTGCCCTTATGGTTTCTGCAGACCTTTCTTGTCATGTTCCCTACTTTCAGAGGATGTGTATATATCCTCTGTGCTTCATCTACTACTTTGGACCAAGAGATCTTGCCCAACATTAATGCAACATTCAACCCTTAGGACTCTGGTACAGATAAGTAAGCTCTCTTAAGCATTACAGTTTTCTTCAGGTAATTTAAGTACTACATTTTCCTAGCAAAGCATTTTTTTCAATTTTTTAAGTGTCAAAAGTACAGAAATCATTATAATGTGTCAGTGGTTCTGCTTGTAATCTTTGATAAGACACACACACACACACACACACACACACACACACACACACACACACACACTCGTGTGTATGTGTGTGTGTGTGTGTGTGTGTGTGTGTGTCTGTGTGTCTGTGTGTGAGAGTGTGTTTGAGTGAGTATGTATGTTTCTGTGTTCATATGTGTGATTTTGTATCAATTGATCAAAATTACATTTGACTGAAAGAAAAATCAGCAGCCACAAATGACTGAAAGTACATTTGACTAAAAACATGTCACTGAAAATGTTCTACACAACATATATACCATAAAAAAACTTTTTTGCAGGAGGTAAGTCCCACTGCACCCCCACCCACACACGTACGCATTCCCTCCTTACTTATTCTAACTCCACAGTTGCACACCCATGTAGAAAAGATAAAAAAAAAACACACAAAATGAATCAGTGGTAGCTCACAATTATCTACAGATCTGGGGGTATAACATGACACTGGGCATTGCCAATCCATACAAAATCTGCTATAGTTACTTCCATAAAAATGCCTGATACTGCTGTCCTTCTGATGAGACTTTAAACCAAGACCCCATTTGCTTGAGTTGGTTGTAGCTCAGGTGGATGTAAAGTGTAGGTGTTCTTTATTGATTATAACAGCTTATATATATATATATATATATATATATATATATATATATATATACTATATATGGGTCCCTTTCACTAGACTGAACATTTATAAGTTTGAACCACATATGGCCGCGATCATATGTTTGAACTTGTAAAAGTCCGATCTGACTGAATGGAGATCTCAGTACAGAGCGGAAAGGGAAGATTTACCATTTCCACAATGTAGTGCAATCTTGGAGTTGGTATATTTAGGTAAGGGGGGTGTGAGGGGTGCATGATCCCCTGCTATAGATGTTTAGTTTTGTGTTCTTTGGTTTTATGTGGTTTTACGTCAGTTTTCGAACTTTTACGAGTTCGAACATATGGACTCGGCCATATGTGGTTCAAACTAGTAAAAGTTTGATCTACTGAAGCAGATCCACTATATATATATATATATATATATATATATATATATATATACTGCATCTATATTATGTAGTTGAAAGATAAAAAGAGTGAACACTCTTTTATCAAACACTGAAAGCCAAAATCACTAAATATCGAAGACACGGAACAGTGATTTTTTTTTTCCCCAGGGAAAAAATTGTTGCTCTGCAAAAAAAAATAAAAAAATCCAAACACAAAAAAAGTGGGGGGCTTCATCCCCCACACACCCCGATGTGGGGGACTGTGCCCCCCACACCCCCGTACTTAAATACACCAACTCTGAGATTGCACCACAGTGGAGCAAATGGCAAAGTCCCAAAACCAGCCCAGTGATTTTTTTTTCCTGAGAAAAAAAATCCCTGTTCCATGTCTTTGATATTTAGTGGTTTCGCCTTTCAGTGTTCAAAAAATGAGCATTTACTTGTTTTATCTTTTGGCTACGTAATATAGACCCATATATATATACTATTTACATTATATACAATATATACATTATATGCATTATTTACAATTGCTTACATTTGACATTACATCATATAACTTCTTATATTTCAATTATTCCCCCTACACTCTTTTTTCCACAACCAAAAATATATATCTTTCAAAATTTCAGCTACCATCAATTTCCCCATTATATTTTACTGCATTCAGTCTTTCATTCCATATGACACACACTACATAAGACAATTTTTTATCCATTTCTTTATATTACCATAATATCCATATTCTATCATGTTCATGTTTATATCTTTCATAATTTTAAAATCATTCAATACATTAATTTCATATGATTTTTCCTACAATTTTCTCACTCTCATAAAATCTAAGAAAACATGTTCCAATGTCTTAACATCTCCAAATTAGCTCCATACTCTCTCCTTTATCCTTTTTTAGGGCATAGTTGCTTCAACAGGCAGTTTACTTATCATTAGCCACCATACAAAGTATATACATCCATACATTTTCTTGCTCCATGTAATCCTTGTTTTTATAAGGATAAATATAATAACATTCCTTCATTATATTTTCATATCATTCTTTTATTTTTGTTCTACACTTCCTATTTTCAATTTATTAATATCTTATTTTGATATTCTTTAATCTCATTATTGACATTATTCTTCCATCTTTTCCCATATTTTAAACTTTCACAAATATCTTTATATTTGATTTTCATTATGTCATTTACTATGCTCCTATTTCCTTTTTATCACCTCAGCACTTTATACAAATTCAACAAAACTGCATGTACTATAGGATTTGTTAACAATAGTCCTCCTTCTTTCTGAACGTACAAAATCCCTCTCCTCACAGGATTTAATCTTGATCCCCATATATATGAAAATATAATCAATAGCAATTCTTTTTCATACTTAGAAGGGATCATATATATGCTTGCCAAATAGCCAATCTTCCCTAACAGAATACAGTTTATTAAACAAACCTTTTCCTTATATGATAATCTGTATGACCTCCAAAATATAAACATCTCAGCTTTTGTATCAGTCTCTCCCATTTTGTTTTCTTCTTTATATTAACCTCAAACTTTATTCCTAAAATATCTATCTCTTCATTATTGAAGTGAATACCTTCTGACTCACCCACAAAGCCAATTCCTTTACCTTTATCCTTATTGATGCTTAGACCAAGTATATTTAAGTACTTATTTAATATCATAATTCCTTGTTCCACCCATTTCTTGTTTTTAGTAAGTAAAACTATATTATCTGCATAAGTAAGGATAACTGGGATATAAATCCTATATATTATCCATACCCTGCTATTTTCAGTTCTCTGTTCATTGTATTTACAATCACTTTCATAACCAACACAAATAAGATGCTGCTTGCTGGACCACCTTGCCTTATCCACACTCTGGTCTTATTTCTTTGCTTAACAATTCATTTAATAATTTTAATAACACTATTCTCATATACTGATCTTAATAGCTTTTATTATTTTATCACTCACATTATAATTTTATTAATATACTCCATAGTTAATCATATCATATTCTATCAAATGCTTTATTTACATCTCCATTCAATACTTTAGTTTCTAATTTATTTATAATGTCATCTATTACCTTTCTTAATACCCATTATAAATCCTGACTTTCTTCCCATTTTTTACCAAAATCATTGGTTCCATATATTTATATAACCTTTTCCTAACCTTTTCCCTATTATTCTCATAATCAATTTTAATACTATTGGTCTCCAATTCCTAATGTCCCCCTTCTTCCATATGACTTTCTTGGCCCCCATACAGATCTCTTTTTCATTTATCTCTTTTTCTAACCATTCATTCAAAACATCTACAAAATATACTTTTGTCAATTTTTCCTATTATAATACACATGATGCTCAATTCCATCCAATCACACAGCTTTCTCCATATCCAAGTCTTTTAAGAGTTCATCAAGGTCTCCTATATTTTTTGCATAATCTCATTCTCTTCTTTACTTAACTTGTTTACCTACTGTATTTGCCTTTCTTTTATCTCTAGCTTCTCAAATGTAGTTTATATACTGTTCTATTACCTCAAATATTTTTCTTGTGTAATAGCATTGTCTGCTTCATTGATTTTCAATTCTGTTATTGCCTTCTCATTTTCTCTCACCATTTTACTCAACTATGGAGCTACTTCTTCTTTTTTTCCCTTGTAAAGAGTTCATTTGTTTATATTACATTTTCTTAATCTTCTCTTGATTCATTTCATATATTAACTTTTCCTTTCCATAAACGTTTTTATTATTTCTTACTATTTCTCTGAATACTGTCTGAATTAACAAACTATAGTTTTGCTTTTCTTTCGCTCTCTTTTCAATACTTGACAGTCTAAAAAAACACTTTTTATATTTCCCTTTAAAACCTGACCACCAGTCAGTCCAATTTTATAAAATATTATCATTTCTACATGATCTTTCCATAATCAATCAATTTTTCCCTGTTCTTTTAAATCCTTTTCGTTGCCTCTTTTAAAACCTTTACCTATCCTTATATATTCTTCCTTTTTTTATTCTATCCATACAGCCAAATGGTCTGAGAAACCAGTTTTCTTTGTTCCTTTTTTTTAATAGTTTTCAAAGTATTGGATATTGTGATGTCTGGCTATATCCCACTGGACTGCCAACAATTAAATGACATTTCTTACTACATTGATTCAATAACTAACTTCAGTCCTCACTACTGACTCTAATATGAGACTGTCACTTAAACAGAAGTAATATTTCACAATTTTCCCCTAAGAACACAACAGGAACATGCTTTATTTTCCTGGGGCTGGACTATATACCTCTGTCCACCCCAAACGTATTTTCTTATTATACACTTCAGAACAATGTGTCCCAGTTTAAGACCTCTGATATACTCACACTCAAAGTAAATTTAAATCTCACACAACTAAACAGATCTGGGAAAGCCTGAGACAGATTTCCAGCTGTCTTCCCCAAAATAATACAGTAATGCTGCCACCAATCAGTGTGCCTTCATGCCCTTTTAAAGGGGTGTCCAATTATGAAAATTAAATATCAAAATAAATGATAGTATGACCAGAGCAGCCAGACCTTTGAGGTGACCTGAGGAGTGTTAAACAGGTTTAAGCACTCTCTAATCTCTAAAGAAAAATACTAACTTCCAGCCACAATGAAAAGTAATTAAACATATTTAATAATAAGTAAATTGATTACAAGAATGAAAATCAATAGCTTTCAATAAACACCAGAATTCATTCACCAGAAAAGTAAAAGCATAAACTGCAGGATAGGAGTCCATTATTCTAGAAAATCTCTATCTTAATAACTAAGCTTACTTAATCTAACTAAGGAGTAATGTCCCTGATCTAATCTAACACATAACAGCAAGCAAAAGCAGGCTTATAGTTTTTGGTGAGTTCCCTTTCATGGGTGTCCACTGACTGCACAGCACTGTAACTGACTACACTTCACAAAACTGCTCAGCACTTGACAAACTGCAGTCTCAACTGTCTTATTAAAAAGTCAGCTGTTTGAAAAATATGTTTCTGTCAATCAGCAGTTAAATCGCTTAGCAACCTGAAACATTCTAATGACATCACTCACTGTTCAGCTGATTCTCCACTCTACTTTAGAATGTCCCTTTCAAAGAAGCATGATTAAAAATACATCATAACACTGACAGATTCTCTAAACATTCTGTATAATCAAGGAAATGCTCAACATTTTAAAACATATTTACATTTTCAGAAGTAGACATGCTGGCATACCATACAAGTTAATCTAGGAATATACAAAACTCTCCTGCCAGACATGCTAACACAGATGACAGTGTTTTCATTTTCTTCACAGATATTATAAAATAATCATTCTCTGTTTTAATTTAATTCCTTTTAAACTTCCAATGTATATTATCTCATATGTATAACATTGTGCTTTTCATGATTTCATATCCTGTTTTAACATCAGTCCTTCTTTCTTTATTTTTCTCATAACACAATTAAAATCACCTGCCAATATTATTTCCATAAGTGTAACCTCCTGACAGTTTAGAGGTATGAGAGAGATGGGAAAATACAAGGAAAATCAGGTATGTTTTTGCTTGCAGAATGTACCTGATTTTCCTTGTATTTTCTGTATAATAATGAAAGTATTAAGGTGCTTTGTCTGTAAATGTTAAGCAAGAAAATGTGTTTATTATTGGTTTAATTAGCATGTAGTAAAAATTATGATGGCATTTTATGTATTCTCGATTGCTCAATTATAAATAGTGTATTTATGTTAAGTTCACTGTTGTAATTTTGGAATTGTGTAATGTTAATCAGTCAAAACTGCATTTCAAGCTATACACTTCTTTAGCTAAAGAGTTGAAATCATTGCCTTATAAACCCAGCGCCAGTGGAAGATTTCTGTACCTCTGGGAAGACAGTGCTTATGCTTTTTACAGTGACCTGGTTTGCAATAGTTTACCAATCCATGTACTTTTTTGTGTCCTGTTTTGTGGAAATTGTATGTTTCAGCAAATACACTATAATGTTTGTATTACACTGTGTTGGGTATATGAATGTCACTTGCTGAAATGACTATAAATAGTAAAGGTAAGTTTGTTTTGATACTTTTCTTTATCATGTTTCTGCAACTTTAGATGTGTCTTCCACAAAAGAATAGAAAAAAAAGTCTGGCCACTCAATGATACTTGAGTGGCCAGACTTTCATCATTGGTACAATCTCAATTTAAAAAGGGCACACTGATTGGGTTGACCAATCAGCATGCTCCTCTCTGAGTGTTAATGCCCAGTCATTGTATAATAATTAACAAAGCATGGATGCAAGTGAGCTTTTGTATTGTTTTTCTTTTATATATACTTTAATAAATGCCTGGCTGTGCCTTTCCTGACAATCCTTGGTTTTTGGATATCCTCTTTTTATTACTATCTAGATTTATTTGTTTGAACTTGAATTTGCTTTGCAAAGTTTCTGAGAAAATAAGAAGTGATACTGGTAAAATATGTGTTATGCTATGAACACGAACAAGTTCTTTGACAAATATGGCATCCATTTACATGGGTATGTGCATGGAGTAAAAAGGGGGCAGCAACATGGAATTGGCTTGCATTCACCATTTTTGATGGCTGTGTGTATTATATTTGCCCTTTTGTTTAATCATGGAAAATTTTCCAAGACTTGTTGAATCACATTAGGATTCCACTTTAAGAATACTTTCAAACAAGCTTAGTTAAATGATAAAAGATTCATGTGTTAAAAGATGTTGGTAATCACTGATAGTAGTTAAGGCAAATATGAGATTGTTAATGAAGTGTAATTCTTGTTTTCTGGCTGCTTATGTGCTTAGGAAATGTTGTTAAAGGTTTGCATGTGTTTCTATCTATCAAACTGGGACTCACACACTTAATTTCCTATAATATAACTTAATATTATCCTATAATACATCCTACAGCTCAGATGATTTAGTGGTAAATTGCTGAGGCTATGGGTGTGCAGCATCCTGGGTTCAAGACTTGCAAGGGCTGATTATTTTATCCAGTATCTGGCTGCCTAGGATGACATGATTGAGAGACCTCGATGCTTTGCCAGAGATGGCCTGGATCTGTCACCCCTGGGCTTCTGGATACTGGCAAAGGCTCTTGCCACCCCTATAGTGCTTTTTTAGGCAGTGTTCCAAAGACCAAATTACCACCATAGCAGCTACAAACAAATGCAATCTGAGGGTCATGCTGCTAAACACTAGAAGTCTAAATCTCAAAATGCACTTGTTCAAAGCACTCCTTAAAATGGAGAACATCAACATTTGTGCCATAACAGAGACCTGGTTCAAAGCAGCAAATAGCACCCCTGCACAACCAGGCTATAACTCATTCCGCACCTTTAAGCCCCAGAACTTGAATTGAAGCTCCAAAGGCAGTGATGTTTCCATATTCATAAAGATGTGCACACCTTTAGACTGGTAGCCCAACATAAGGCATCTGAGATACTTCAGGCGCAGCTAACACTGGGTAAGACAGTGATTTGGGTCTTAGCCTGATATAGGTCCCCAACCATTTCCCAAGACTGACACTCCATGTTCCTAAGCACCCTGGAGAATATTAGGGTCCAACCTAACACTCTCATACTGGGTGACTTCAACTACCCCTCCATTAACTGGGAAAACTACTGATGTACCAATACACTTGCCCAACATTTCCAGGAATTTATTAATTCCAATGCCCTGGACCAGCTCGTTCTTACCCCCACTAGAGGTAGCAACATCCTTGACCTGGTCATTACTAACATGGGCAACAGTTGCTCTATAACAATAGTCAACTCCTCCCTGGTTAGTTCCGACCACAAACTAATCATCTTGGAAATCCATATCCCTCCCACCCACCCCCCTGCAAAGGTTAGCACAATGAAAAACTTCTCCAAAGCTAGCTCTAGACTCCTAAAAACAGAGGTGGCTAACTTCACGGCACCCATGCAAATGGAGAATAGTTGTATGACCGCCGAATCATACACCAATGCACTGCATGAACATGTACACAAATGCATGGATCTCGCCATACCCAATACAACCAAGACAGTCTCTTCCAAAAAAAAAGGAAGCCATTCTGGTGGCCCCCTGCCATAAACAAACTCTACAACAGAAGGAGGAAATTGATGCAGAATAAGGTGAAGTCTCAAGATTGGAAAAACACCCTTATCAACCTCAATAAAAAGTTGAGATCCCTCATCAAATCCTCTAAACCTAGCTATGAAAACAGAATTGCAGCAGATAGTAAAGACAACCACAAGGCCTTCTATAGTTATGGAAAGAATCTCCACTGCAATACTCAGATTTGCTCTGAGCTACTGCACAATGGTTGGGAGGGTGGCCTAATGGTTGGGAGGGTGGCCTAATGGTTAAGGAGTTTGCCTTACAAACATAAGGTGCAGGGTTCAAGTCTCCCAAGGGATAATTGGCTAGACTTAAAATGGTTCACAAGGGCAGTTAGCCTAGTACTGATCTATGAACCTATGAACCTATGGTACCTCCTATACTGAGCCAACAGATATGGCCAGTATACTGGCGGACAGATTCAGTGCCAACTTTACCCCTCCACCCCCCCCCAAAGGACAAGTCATAATACGAGTAGATTACCAGGCACCCAGTATTACTGCTGCACAGGTTAAAACAACACTGGTCAAGGCCAAGAATACAGCTTCTATGGAACCCGACAATACCCTGGCTGTGTTTTACATTAACTACAGAGTGAACTGGCACCTCACCTGTGTGCCCTGTTCAATCACAGCCTCACCTCAGGCTTTGTCCGTACCAAATGGTACACTACTACAGTCATCCCTCTCCACAAAGGATGAGTGACTACAGACCCTGGAAACTATTGCCCCAATAGCCTGATGAGTCTGATATGCAAAGCTATGGAATGTATCATCATGGACCTAATAAAGAAGGATATAGGGAATCTGCAAACTCTGGATCCCACACAGTTTGGTTTTGTGAAGGGTAGATCATGCCTGCTCACCTTGGTCAATTTCTTTGGGTCAGTCCCAGAGATATGGATGAAGGCAGGGTGGTTCATACAGCCTACCTTGATCTGGCCAAGACCTTTGATACCATTCCCCACTCAGGAATCATGGAAAAACTCAGTAAGCTAGGCATCAACCCCTATATCACTAGGTGGGTTGCAAACTGGCTCACAGGTAGAACCCACAGTGTAAAAGTAGCTGACTCCAAGTCAGACTGATGACCAGTCACAAGTGGAGTCCCACAAAGTTTGGTAATGGGTCCTCTCCTGTTTGGTATCTACTTCTCTGAAGTCCAGGCCAACATGAAGGGACTCTGGCTGACAAAGTTTGCAGATGACTGCAAGTTGGTAGCTATTATTAATGCCCCAAGTGATGTTGACATCCTACAGAAAGGCCTCACTGAGACCAAGGACTGGTGTCAGAACCATGACCTTAAGCTCTATGCCATAAAATGTGTCATCATCCCCTTTGGGAAAAACATGGTTCCCATGAATTACCACATCATTGGTAGTCCACTGAAAACAGAAGGCATTATAAGAGATCTGGGAACACAGGTTAACAGTAACCTCTCTTTTGACTACCACATTGCCACTATGGTCAGAAGGTCCTTCTATGTGGCATATCTCATTACTAAGGGTTTTGCATCCAGGAAGAAAAAGGTTATTGTCTCCCTCTATTCTTCCCTCATTAGGCCAGTCATTGAGTGCAATGCCCCATTTGGCATGTACCTCCCTAAACACCAGCAACAACTGGAGAGGCCACAAAAGTACCTCACAAAGAGGATCCTAGGCCTTAAACATTTGACCTATATGGACAGACATAAAAAAATCCAACTATTCTCTGGTTCATATCGCCTACTTAGAGGTGAACTCTGCTTGACTTACAAAGCCATGTCTGACCCAGCTCTGTTAGAAATGCTACATCTAAAGAAATCCCAATCCATCCACATCACATGCTCCACAGACCTCAACCTCATTACCACAATCAACAAAACATGCTGCAGGGACATGTTCATAACCCAGAGACTGCCCATGCTATGGAATATACTTCCCATTCATGTCAAGCAGAGCACCTCACTAGCCCTCTTCAAGAGAAATCTTGATGAGTGGATGGGAAATAGAAAATACATCCCAGGAATCACTCCAGTGGCTTCACTCGACAGAGGCACTGGGAACTAAGGTCAGGTGGCACGATGCCAGGGCAATCCTAAGGGCTATGCTTGTAAAGGGTCTAGGGCCATTAGCCTAGTACACACTTATGAACATATGAAGTTATAAAACCTCAGTATAGTTTTATATCAGGCTCCTAAATAAATGGGAATAAGGTAAAATCATTTTGGGAAGTTTTGTCTTGAGGTCACCCTGCAGTAGGGCTAACCACCACCATGATAGGGCTAGACACCCAGCAGTCTAAACCTTGGCTGTAGATGATTGTCACTATTGAAGAGATACCCCTCTCCCATATGAAATATGGGAAAGTGATTGTGGATGGAATGGATGTCTTGAGGCCATTGGATGCTGTGTGAAAAGTCATTATCTCCTATTTAACACTGACCTCATAGCTTTATTCTTTTATGAGTTTCTTTATAAATGATATGTTATGAAATGGAAACCAATGAATCCCATTGGATCCAATCCATCCTTATGATATGCAAGCAGTAATGTCCATAAAGGTGGGAGTTTATGGGGAAATAAAGGACTGCCTAGAGGTGTCTTGAGGCCCATGTGCGGTTTCTGTTTTGTGTTTGTTCTGAATCTGAAGTTAAAGTTAACATTTGAAGGCATTGCATAGCTTGCAGTGCATTTTCATATTGTTTCTGTGCTGTGTCTTGGGGTTTAAATCAGTTCTGAGTGGGCTCTGTCATTTTTCTGCATTTTTTACTCTATATCCCCTCTGAATCTGAAGCTAGGGCTCTAAACTGATTTCAGTTTACAGTTCCCATTATTCTTTTTTATGAGCTCCTAAGTGAATTAGTCAGCATTGTTCATCTAATTACTGGGTTTTAGTCACATTTTAAATTTAAAACAAAAAGCCAGCTGTGTTAGTTTTAAGTATTACTTGCGGTAGTTAAACCCAGTGGCAGTGGATGATTTCTGTACCTCCTGGAAGACAGTACTTGTGCTTTTTCCAGTGTCCTGATATTTTATATTACATGATCAGTCAGCCATCTTTGTCTTTTAGGCACTTGGAAGATGAAATCTCTCCTCAAAGTATAACCAAACAAAGATCTGGACATCATTTCACATTCAGGGAAGTACATTTGAAATTCTCCACTTATCTTACCATTTTAACTATTTTTTCTTTCACTCACCCACCCTTTCACTGTTGTGTTTTTAAACTTGGATACTTTTGACATGTCCATCTTTACTATATATCTGGCCTCAGAAGCTCCTCTCAAATTCAACTCCTGTATACTTGGCCTTTGATGCTCCCCCCAGTCTCATATCTTGTATAAACGGCCTTTGAAGCAACTCCAAGTCTCATTTCTTGCATACATGGCCTTGGAAGCACCTCCCAGTCTTATCTCCTCTTTTCATATTACTTAACATTGATTGATGAAACTGGAAAGGCCCCCCTCCTCTCCTTAGACCATTAAAGCTTGAATTAGCTTCTGTTTCATACATTATCTGAATCTAATTACACATTTACGTAGGGCGTACAGCCACCTTCATTCTGATGCATTTATTTCTGCAAGGCATCAAACGTAACTTGCTCTGGGATCTTAGTCTTGCAGCTTAATTTGCATTTGAGGGAGAACCATGAATAATCCAAGATCTGTGCAACGTTTATATATTATACTGCACTTCTATTCAAGTAGTTCAAGTTAAGTAGAATTACTTTTTGTATTTTAAGTCAGTCTGGGATGTTAGTCCTGTAGTTTCATTCACAATTGTTAGAGAATTGCAAACTACTGCAAGATTTTAGCCTCATTTGGTTATTTTTTACTATATTTCTCCATAAGTAGTGTTACTGGTAAATATTTGCCTGGTCCAATGTCTTGGACTGTAGTTTAGATTGCAATAATATTGTAATTTTTATTGAAGAATTTATGCTTCTTTGTTTTTACAGTTGTTTATATTCCAGCTTTGCTGCTGCAGTATTATATTCTGTTTACTATTTGCCTGCTTAAAGCATTAATGTGCCTCTCTATTCATTATGTTTGCTACTGTGAATATATTTACCAATATTTCCTTTTTTTCTATCTGCTACATCATTGTTACAGCCCTCCCAAGCCCCCATTGATATATGAAATACAGCTCTCCTGCTGCTCCCTACTGTTTGTACACTAATTGCATTTTTTTTCCCTTTCCCCATTGCAAAAGCTAATGTTTCTGCAGTTCTGGCCTGCCTTGAGTCATTGACCTGTATCTCAGAGTCATAAGATGTAGTAAACTGTGATTTAGTACAGGTTCTGAAGTACAGAACTCCACTATTGGCTTTATTTGTCTCTATAAGAGACATGCAAAATCTATACAAACTTAGAAATCCAGGTCTGAGGCTGAAATACCCCATGCCAAGTGCACTTAAATCCACCTTGACTTGCACTACACACCTAATCAGATGACTAAGTACTTTCCCACCCCTTAGCAGTAAGTCCATCTAAATATTTTCCTAAACAAACAAAACTCCAAGTGGTTATAGTCACTCCTGAGCCTCTAAGTCATTTCTGTCAAAACCCCGGACCAGCACTTCTGCAGAATTTCTACAGTCAGTCTCATTAAGATGGATATGTTAAGACCAAGAAAATCCAGTCATGATGTCTGATGATGACCTATTACTCAAATAGTGTAACATAGTGTGTGAGAAAAGTGCAACACACACACACACACACACACACACACACACACACACACACACACACACACACACACACACACACACACACACTGAGTATGTGTGAGAGATAAATGTATGTATATAATGTCCTTGGAAGTAAAAATCTCAAACACATTAAAATAGGACACCAAAATTGTCAGCAGTACATCACACATCACATCACTAAGGCCATTACAATAATGCTGAGGTTCTAAAAGCAAACTTGCCTAAACCTTAGAGATTTCTGAAATGCAACAGAGGCAAAAAGCACACTCAGCAAGTTAAACAAACTGCCTCACTTAGCACAAGGCGTCCTAACATCATGAATGCTGAGCCTGTAAGGCAAGCATCTACCCAACCCAACATTCGCGTTATAGGGGACTCGACTGTAAGACATACAAATATACTTCTTATCAGTCTGAGCAAGGAAAGATTGACTGTTAGTTTTTTGTCTGATGCCATAATCCATAAGAACACACATGCAGTTCAGTATTCTCTTTATCATAGCGCATGTGGGTGTTAACCAATCAGAATAGCCATTCCAAAATAATTTGCATAAAACATAAAAATACATTTGTTTAGAATCATCCCTATTAGTTAAATCCAGCCTAAATTAAATTAAACGCACTGAATCTTGCATGGTATAATAAATGTATAAATACTTAGTTAAAAACTTGCTGGAGTACTAAAAAATAGCATGTTGTTAAATACAGCAGTAAAATAAACACTATAAAACAAAAATCAATCTTAAATACAAAGAAAAATAATTATTAATTTCTAAATCATTCAAAATAAATGTCACATTTGGAATGGTTATTCTGACTGGTTAACAGCTATTAAAAATTGGTTAGCTGGGTCAGTTTAATTGTTCTGATGAAGTCTAACACATTTTAGACAAAAGTGCTTAACAGTTTTAAACCTTGTTTAATAAAGTTTAATAAAGTTGTATTGTTTTCACCCTTACTTCTGGAAGTTTGCTGTTTTGACATTTGTTGGTTTTGTTAAGTAATATTTAAACAAAACCTTGACAATTGTATAGGAAATTGTAAATTTACCCTGGGTCTGTCCCACGTGTCCCTTATGGGCAGATGCAATCAGTTAAGAAAAATGTTATCCTAATATTCCCCCAACAAATTCTTAGCTACCTCCCTATTAACATCCCCTTTATAGATGCCCTTAATACTCAGGACCCAAATGGTTTGGGTGGAAGGATAGGCTTGAACGGGCTTTAGTGGTTGTTTGCCCAGTTTACAACCTATGAACCTATAAAGTGAACTTACTCGCTGATAAATCCAGATTGAACTTTATTCCTGTCTCTTGTCAATCTATCCCACAAGATATAACTCAAACTAACTCAGCTCTAGCTATCATAAATGACCAAGTACAAAAGTGGTATCAAAAGCTAATAATATTTTATGACTGAGCATACCTGTCATCCTCTTAAAGCAAGAAATCGCCATAAATAAAAGTGGAATAAATGCCCAAAAATGTGGACAATTTTTTAATATTGTTCTTACAAACTTAGAAGATGGTTTTTGCATTACTATGTATTTTCTGAAGGGTATGAAATCTGAAACTCAAATGTCTGTCATTATTTTCTAACTTCATTCTTTAATGATTTCCCAGTAATTTTCCAGAAAAACACAATTTTATGAAAAACGGACCAAAAATGTGAGGCAAAAATCTGGACATTCTGATAAAATCTGTACAATTGAGAGGTATGTTACTGAATTATGACATATAAATAGCATGAAGCATGATTGTGCCACCTTCCTAACAACATACAGGTTTTGTACCAAGATAACCCAAAAAAAGGGATCTAGCCAAGGTGTTCAAGGAGGCAATAACTTTATTCCGTACAAAAATCCAAATAGATTTAGTGCTTAGAAATAACGCAGAAGCTAGTAGGAAGACAAATACTTTAGTAAAAGTAAACCAATAAAGAACAAAAGATGAACGCTTTCGCACCAAGAAATGATGAATCATCAGATCTAAAACCATTAAAACCAAGTGGGTATAAATACAGCAAACCGTCAATCATTGTTTTAAAGACCTTAACTTCAGCACGGGTTTTAAAGGGATAGAGTCATTTAACCCTTTATCTCTATGTGCTGCTAATCTAAGAATCCATTTAGTCTCTAGGCTTTCAGTCAGGGCTTTAACATCACCGCCTCTGTCTAAGACAAAAAGCTTCTCAATAACTATGAACATAAAACTAGTTCAGCCCCTTCCTTAACAACATGCTTAGCTAAAGCATTCTTTGTATCATGCCTATTAATACTGTAAAGATGTTCTCTAAGTCATTCTCTAAAGAATCTATTCATTTTTCCTACATAATAGCAATTATAAACTTGAGAAATAGCAATATATACTAGATTTTGTGTGCTACAATTTGCAAATAAGTCAAATTCAAAAACTTTATGACTGACTGGATGTATAAAGGAACCATCATCAATAATATATCTACAAACATTACATCCATTACAAAGAAAGGTCCCTTTCTTCTTATGTACTGTCTTACTCAGATCATTCCTTGCATTCAAATGTTTATAGCAACGCAGTTTCTTCAAGGAAGGGTATTTAGTGCTTTCGTCCCACTAACATCTGGGACTACATCAAAATCAAAGCAACATAACAAAGTAACCTTTTAAACAACAAATCCCATCCGAACATTGCAAGACAATCTAATAAAATAAAAGTAACATGCACATTTCAAATTGATGATGAAACACTGCTAAATTTCCTGATCTAAATAAATTAAAAAGACAAATACCTTACAGCCTACATGTTGTGACACAATGCACTTGAAAACACCTGTCAAAGCAATTCATAATAATACATTTGAATCAATCAATATTAGACCCTCTTTTGAACTCACTATTGATAGAAACTGAATCATTTAACTGTGTAGTGTACTGGCATCCAACTGTAATTGCCAGATCATTTCACAATGTAACAACTTGTTCTTCCAATCACCACAATAAGCCATGGGATAAAGTTTCTCCATAACCGTACATTTAAATTTGCTAAAGTTGTTACAAATCTATGAGTAAAGTCAGAACAAACCTCTGAACCGATAAAGGAACCAATGTAGCAAACAGCAAAGTAGTAAAGAAAAAGGCAAACTGGTTCCAACACAGCACTGTTTAACAGCAACACAACAAGTTAAGTGCTTTCACGGATTACATCCGCTTCCTCAGACCAGGTCTTTTTCTTCACAAATCTATGAGTGTCTGGCCAATGCACTTTTGTCATCTTTTTTCCAAATTCTGTAATCGTGCTGATAGATTCTCCTGTTCAGTGCGTTTTCCATTTTCAGACAATAAAAAGAAGAACAAGAGCAGCATCTGGCAAGATGCACAATTTTATCAGAATTAATTATAACAACCCGGGTGCAATCATTTTTTAACAGTATCTAAAATCCCTCCACATGATTCATTCTCAGTGTAAGTGCATTTATTATACCTTACACATCTACATGTACTGTAAAAGTATTCTATCTTAATAAAACTGGGTTTCTCTAAAATACCTATGATGTTTCATCAGTTCTTGTAAACAAAACAGGGAAGTACTGGGAGACTGTTAGTGCCACATTCAAACCCATTCAAAATAAGCCATTCTTCCAATTCTTCCATACAATATCTTTGATACTTTCACAATCGTTCAAGTATTGAAATACCATATGCAATGTGAAACTGTCTGGAGAAAAAAATGAACATACACTGTTGTTCATTTTAGAGTCTAACATGTGTCCAAGATCAACCTGTAGAATGGGTCCGTATTTGTCTTTTCTAAAATCCAGAACTTTAGTGATAGTGGGATCAGTAAGTATCCCCTTTCAAAGAACACAGTCTTCAGTTTGTCAAGTTCAATAGAATATTGTTCATGTTCAAAAGTTAACCTTGAAATTTGAATGCACCCATTCATGCCTGCACCTTTCCTCTGGTACCAAGGGTGACAACTGGCAAGCTAGGAACAGTCATTGAATCTCCACATGACTTAGTCTTGCTGCAAAAAAGTTTGTCCCAAACAAATAACTAGTGCCAGAGCCTCAGACTAACACTGAATGCAAAAAATATATATTAGTGTATCCTTTGGAAAGCCATCCACCCTGAGGAACTACCACATTGACAATAAACACGTAAGAGTTGATCTTAGTTGATAAGGATTTGAGGACTTATGTGGACAGTGACCTAACTCTTAACAAAAATATGTCAGGTGTCATAAGAAAGTCTGTCTACATTGCAAAACTTATAAACAAAGGGATTATGTCTAGATCTAGAGATGTCATTGTCCCCTTTACACAGTTCTCGTTAGGATTTGTGAGAATAATGCCTGCTTTGGCATGTATCTGTTCTGACACATGTAATAATTGGAACACCCACAGCGATACCTTACTAAATCAATGCACATGGACTAACTCTAAGCCCTGTCACTATACTCGGTATCCTACAGACTGCTAATAGTTGACCTGCATGTGGAATACAAGACATTTTCTGAAATACTGATGAACCTACTGCATATGAGCAAATCAAATGGTATCAGAAATAAGTCCACCTCTAAACCTCTTCTGCGACATCAACAGAATTCTTTGGAGAAATAGGTATTTCCTGCAGAGGAAACCACTGCTCAGGAACAGACTCCATCTGCGTAAAAAAATTACTCTCCATATTTAAGTTCAACAGAACAGATGTCAAAAAACTTTTCATAACTTAGAGGTTTTGTCCCAAAAAAAAGCAGTGCATTTATGAAGTATCTATACATTTGCTTATATATATATATATATATATATATATATATATATATATATATATATATATATATATATATATATCTAGATCCAATTAGGATCTCAAATTTCTGTATTTTGAGAGCAGAATGTTATTCGAAACTGAACTTCGTCAAATCTAAGTTTCCAGAATCTGCAATAGTTGTGGTGTGTTCTTTTTTGTTTACTGTCTCTTTAAGGGTAGTGTGGTTTGGGATTTCTACATGGCGTAGCATAAAGAACCAACTTGAGTGCAGTCTTGAGTGAAAATGTTTTTGATAAATATGTGTGTGTGTGTGTGTGTGTGTGTGTGTGTGTGTGTGTGTGTGTGTGTGTGTGTGTGTGTGTGTGGGCAGGCGCAATCGAGTGTGCATGCTTATGTGCTTGTATATATGTATCCGAGGCCATATGTCTGAAGTTTTGAAACTCCAAATTGGAATTGCAGCACAGGGCGGAACCTGGGTCTTGCCGTTTTCCTCACTGTAGTGCAAATTTGGAGTTGGTATATTTAAGTGGCGGGGGTTGAGTGGGGTGTAGCTCCCCACATGTGGAGAGCAGGGGGCTTGCCCCCTGCAAAAATGTACAGGTAAGTTGTTTTGTTTTATTGTCTTGTTTTTTTTTTCTTCAGAATTTCAAAACTTCGGCCATATGGTCTGGCCATATGGTCTTCAGAGTTTATATATATATATATATATATATATATATATATATATATATATATATATATATATATATATAGATATATATATATATATATATATAGAGAGAGAGAGAGTGAGAGAGAGAGCGACTGAAAGAGAGATTTATACACATTTCTTTATATTGTGAATACCGATATATATATATATATATATATATATATATATATATATATATAAGCACTTTACTATCTCAGAATACTGAAATCTCGAATTTCAGTATCTTGAGATGAAAGTGCCTAAAGTGCAGTTGAACAAAACTGCACTTGATCGGATTCGCAGTGTCGAATCCGCAGATGTGGTGGCATGCTATGTGGGATTTGCTGTGTTTGTTAGGTGCAGTGTGCTGTGGGATATGGTTTGCCTGCCGTAGTGTGGATATACCTGGAGATTCAGGTAAGTGCTGTTTTTTAATGGTTGTTGGTGGGGATTTGAGTATATGTGAGTGTGTTGGGAAGTTTTAGATGTAGTTTAGGGTACCTAGGTAAGAGTGTGAGTGTGTAAGTATTGAGAGTGGTGGTATTTGTACGTATGTGGTGTGTTTGTGCAAGGGGAATATAGAGTATGTAGTGGTGGGTTTAGTGTCTTTGTTTTTTTAGTGTGACCTCGGAGTTGGTATATATAAGTAGTCTGGGCTTGGGGGGGTGCATGGGGGCTTGCCCCCCCCTGCTTATATGTAGGGTAGTTGTGTATATTTGTGTTATGTTTGTGTGTGTTTTGCTGGTTTGTTGTAGTGTGGGGAGGAAGGTGTATGTATGTTTGTTTGTATGGTGGAGGGTGTATTTAAAAGTCACGATTTTGAATTTCACGCTTTTGGGGTTTCGCTATTGTGAATGTTCGGCTTTATAGTCTCAGGATACTGAAAATCGAGATTTCAGTATTTTGAGATTATAAAGTGAATCTATATATATATATATATATATATATATATATATATATATATATATATATATATATATATATATATATATATATATATATATATATATATATATATATATATATATATATATATATATATGTGTGTGTGTGTGTGTGTGTGTGTGTGTGTGTGTGTATATATTTATATATATATATATATCTATGTAGAGAGAGAGAGAGAGAGAAAGAGGGAGAGATCATCTATATATATGTATATATCTGTATACCTACACACACGCGCGCACACACACACACACACACACACACACACACACACACACACACACACACACACACACACACTCACACACACACTCACACATGCACACATACACACACACATATTTATCAAAAACATTTATACTCAAGGCTGCACCCAAGTTGGCTTTTATGCTATCTAAGTAATGAGGTGTTGTTGAAATGGTAATTTTTTTTTTTTTTGCATACTTCATGTATTCATGTATTGTTGATGGTTGTTGAACAAATGTTATAGTTCTTGTTGTTAACTCCATTACCCCTTTCATAGCTAATGGTTGATTTTGATTTGAGTTTTTAACTATATGAACTTTAGAAATTAAGTAAATATTCAACATTGAGGAGGAAGCTCCAGTTTTAACTCTGAAGGAGATCCTGAGTTGTTGAGACGGAAGCTTTAAGTTATTAAAAGTTTTTGACATTTCTTCTGGTGGTCTGGTGTTAATTTTAGTTTGCTGAAACCTTTTTTTATATCTTTTTTTTTTTTACATATTCAAGTACAACTTGGATCTATGGATGAGTAATAGAAAATTTTCCCCAGGACTCTCCCCATATCACTAATGGACAGATGCAGCTCTTAAATGCTTTATCCCACACATGGGTCCCTTCAAATTTGCTATGGTAGGATTCCATTTATTCTCACTAAGGGTAATATATAATTTACTGATAATAATAACAATAATACTAATAATAACAATGGAATGGGTAAGGCCAAACTAACACCAAACGGGATAAGTTAATGTAAGCACCAAAAGGAAATTTAGCTTAGCTGAAAAAGGACTATAAGGGCAGATAGCCTAGTACTGTGAATTCTGCAGGAGGAGGTCATCTTCACCCCTAGAATATCTGTTATTTCTTGTATAATGCCCACCTTGGGCATTTTTCATTAGTATATACATTTTTCTTATATCTAAAATAGTTCCACACACAGACACACACACACACACAATGTGACTAGCAATTATTGCTATTTTTTAACTGGGTATACTTCAGATGTCTTATTGTAATCGAATGAATGAAAACAAATTTATACAGTCTAAGATACTGAAAGCCACCCTAGTGCCTCTCAACTGCAACAGTTTAGGCTTTCTGGTAAATTGCAGAAGATTACTGTCAACAAGGCCAGAACGTTTAGTTTCATTCTACTTATTCTTCAAAATTGAGAGGTATATGCCGATTTGTTTATTCCCACATCACTTTTTCTTTCTTTCTTTCTTTCTATCTCACACACACACATGCATTCACACACATTTACAGACAAGTTACATTTTTTTTCTTTTTGTTTACTTTTATACACTCACTAAACAGTAAAGTCACATTTAGCAACCTTAAACAGAATGGTACCGATATGCTTCATTTCTTTCTGTTTGTGCTTCATATCATCTTAAAATCCTGCTGTGAGATGTTGGACTTGTTTTTATTGGTAAATCTCTGAACACTACTCTGCAGATGGAGAACATTCAAGCTGTAATAGCCATTGGTCTATGTTGCCCATTATCAAATCATACTTACTGCTTAATGGAAACATTAATGCAAGATAATTAAAATAATGTACTGCACTATGTTCATCATATTGATCACTGCTGCAGTAGACTTAGCTATACCAGTTACATTCTCCCAAAGACATAGCAGCAGCCAGCTTCAAAGCTTCAGGCCACTTTCCACACACCCAAACTGTCAAGCAGCTCTTGTTGACTAATATTAATATTAATACAAATGGTGGTTTGACTAAGAGAAATGCTATTAGGAGTGTCCCACACAGTGTCACCAAATAAATATGCAAGAACTCTCAAAACTTAAATATCTTTACAGAAATCAGCCACAATGAAATGTTTAAATATATTTAATAATAAATAATAAAAGGACAAGAAATATATTCACAGTGACATCAGAGTTCAGAATTAGAGGAAATATTTAAAACAACATTGTAGGACAGGCTCAGAAATTAAAGAAAACATCTAATCTAAGCTTCACTATATTCCTGACTATATCTAAGAGAATTACTATACCCTAGAAACTTACTTATAGAGCAAGGCAGAGTATCTGGTGAGTGGTTCATCTTGTTGTCAGATTCAAGGCAGAATACAATAATGCTCTGTCTCACTAAGAAACTTCTCAAATAAATTTCTAAAAATATTACTGCTGGGATAGCTTGTAGAATGACCTCATTTCTTGTCATCTGACATTTAGTTCAGAGGCAAAATCCCCATTGCTGAAGTTGGCAGGAATTAGCACCTACCTGTAAAATACACATACAAGGGCTTTTGCTCAGATCATTTGCAAGTGTTGGAAGTCATAAAACAATTGCATTCCTTCATGCTTTCAGAGTAGTAATTAGGTCACCCCAAAGACAATGCAGAAAGCTTCCTAGTACAGATTTTGTGTCTTTGGCTGCCTTGAAAGTGGAATAGGATCTTTATGCCCAAGCCCATAATGTGATTTATTTTCACATATTTTTCTAAAGTTTGCTGGACTGAGGTTAACCCTCCAGTATCCAGTTAAAACAGATACATTTAAACAGTTACAATAGTGTATGTACATTCCTGTTCTCTGCAATAGGCACACTGTGTTTACATTTCAAATACAGCACTTTACAAATACCTTTTCAACACACACATCTGTACAAAGCAGTTTGATATACACATCACATAGAGTTCTAATACATTTGTAACACCAGTATCTTGTACAAATTAGACTGATATTCACACATGACGTATAATTATTTACAAAATTCCAACTGGCTGTGCTGGCAGTACCTCCTTTCATCACATTTCTCCCCAACACCCCGAATACTCAAGCTAGATTTTTAAGTGCCCCTTGAGAAATGTTGCTTGAGAGGAATAAGCCTGACTGGAGATACATTGCCCCATTTCCTCTCTTGAGATTCCATCTGCCTTAACATTGCTGACCCCAGTCCAGTGCTGCACTGTCATATCATATGCCTGCAACCCTTGACTCCACCATAGTAACCTGGGATTTTGCTGGCTGGCTTGCTGCAGCCATAGATCCCCCTCAGATGAATCCGGCATTCTACTGCAAATATTTAGCACCAGGGCCTCTCTATCATGGTAAGTTTTCATGGTTATAACATGGTACAATTTGTGACATTGCCTTCTGCCTTGCAGTTCTACCATGTAGTTAACATCACCAACCTTCCTTAACTCTTTGAAGGGTGCCTCCCAACATGCAGCTTATTGTGTCTGATAGCAATGAGAACCATAACCTTCTGCCCCACAGCATCCTCCCTGGCTCAAGCATTCCTGTCATAATAGACATTTTCTACAGTTGGGCTCCTGCCAAGTCCTCCGGGGCCAAGCCTATGAGTTCCCTGAGCCTTGCCCTGAGGTATAGGACATATGCCACAACAGATTCACACTCGCCCTCCCATTCTTCACTAATCAAACCTAGAGACCCCCTCGCCCTATGCCCATACAGCAACTTAAAGGGTGAAAAACCTATGGATTCCTTGGGTACCTCTCTGTAAGTAAACAACAGATGGAGCAAATATTTGTCCCACTCAATTTTAAACTGGTCTGCAAATGCCTGTAGTATGGTCATTAGTGTAGAGTTTAACCTCTCCACAAAACCATTAGTCTGGGGATGGTAGGCAGTGGTCTTTAGGTGTGTCACCCCACAGTGCTTCCACAGACAAGCCAGCAGGTCTGACATGAAATTGGCACATCTGTCAGTCAGTATTTCTTTTGGGAAACCTACCCTGCTGAAAATTTCTAACAAAGCATTTGCCACCTTTTCTGTCTCAGTGGAGGACAGGGCCACTGCTTAAGGGTATCTGGTGGCATAATCTACTAACACTAACATATACGTCTTCACTGTGGAACTTGGGGTACTCAGAGGCCCCAAAATATCCATAGCTACCCTCTGAAACAGCTCCTCAATCACAGGCAAAGGGATCAAAGGAGCTTTGACCTTGTCTCATGCCTTGCCTACTTTTTGACACTGCTCACAGGTCCTGCAGCACCCTGTTACATCTGTGGGAATCCCAGGTCAATAAAATTTCTGTATAATGCAATTCTTTGTATGCTTTATGTCAATATGACCTGAAAAGGGAATGTCATGAGCTGAGGCTAGAAGTGCCAGAAGGTAGGCTGTGGGCACTACCAACTGCTATATTATCTCATCTTCCAGCCATCCCTCAGGAGTCCACTCTCTATACAGTAACCTTCTGTTCCAGTATACAGATTCCCCTTTTCCTTGAAAATCAGGTGCCTCCCTAGCTACCTCTCACAAAGCTTGTAATGTAGGGTCTGAGAGCTGAGCCTTTCTCAACTCTGTCTTTGTAACCCTCACTGTCAGTCTGGGTACTGCTACTCACCTTTGCCCTTGCAGTCACTCTGTCCACTGGAACATCAGTACCCACTAGCAGATGTGGCTCACCTTCAGTCTCACTGCTACAGGGTAGCTCCCTCCCTGAAGTAACAACCTTAACAGTCCTAGGTTCAAGTGTGCAGTCTGTCTATGTCCACCCCCAGGCTACCAGACCCACATGCCTGGCTCAAAGCCTGACTACATGTCACTGCATGCACAAAAGGTACTGCATTAACAAAATCATTCCCTGTCAGGATAGCTGCAGGGATATACTCAAACACACCTATTTGCCTGCTTTCTTTTCCATCCTCCCAGTCAAGGTGAACACTAGCCAAAGGTATTTGGCATGGGTCTCTCCTAAAGCTCTGACTGGAGTAGACTGCCCAAGAAAGTAGTGCTCCTCTTTAACCACTGCAGGCTTCATGATGATTAGGTCAGAGTCTGTGTCTCTCTAGCAGTGGCCTGTTTCCCATCTACAAAGATGGGATATAACCTCTTGTGGTAGTATGGTACCCTTGTTGTCTCCAGACAACTTACCACTGGCATTCTGTCATTCTTACTTGTTGGCTTCCCCACCTTTTGTTCCCCACCTTGCCTCTGTGGACATCTGTATGATACATGGCTCCACTGGTTATTACGATTTACTTAATTTATTTATTTAGTTAACATTTGTTTACCGGGAAAGTCCAACTTAAAATGAAGCCAATTTTCAGCGGAGGCCCAGTGAGAAATGTCCCAGATGCATGTCTTTGAAAAGTGGGAGGAAACCGGGGCACCCGGAGGAAACCCACATGAATGCAGGGAGAACATGCAGACTTTGCACAGAAGACACTCCAGCTGAGAATCAAACCAGAGAACCTGTTGCTGTGAGGTGACAACACTACCGCTGCACCACTGCACCATCCAAACATTTGGATATTTACATAAAACATTTAACCTTTGATCCTGGACATGTAGCTGAACTAGTGGCTTCCACTGTTACTGGCAAATTCTGTTGTGGCAGTTTAGGCTACCCACCATGGGTTCTCTTATGTGCATGTGAAGCACTGGGTATCCCTTTCCTGTGCAGTGATCCCCTGCTTGCTAGGTATAGGTCTCCATTTTCCCCAACCCATCTGCGGTGTTGCATTCTCTATCAGCCAACCAAATTCTCATGTCCTCAGGCAAAGTGCTAAGGGCTTGTTCCCCCATCAAAAGGTCTGCCAGCCCTTTAAAAGTGGTGATGTCACAACCACTCACCCACCTATGAAAATAACACACATTCATCTGCCTTGCATTTATGCTCATGAAACTTTTTTCTATAAGCTTCAGGTGTTAACTGAAAACACTGTAATAAACAATTTCTAACCATATTATAATTTAAGCAATCAGTTTAGACACTTTAAAACAGCAGTTACAGCTTTACCATGGAGTAAGGGGGTCAGGAACTGTACCCAGAGCCCATGGTCAACATTATACTGTTTACATACCCTTTCAAACATATGAATAAAACTATCAAAATTATCAACCTCTGTAAATTGTGGAAAAAATTTACTGACCTTTATTGCTTCTGGAATTCACTTATTCCCTTCCTAATTGACTCCATGACCCTGGCAAAGAATCAGAATCTCCTTTTCAAGTTGCCTCTGCCTATCATTTTCTTCAGCTTTCAGACATCTCAGTCTCTCTTCTGATTCTAATTCCATTTGTTTCTCCTGCTACAGTCTCTCTGCTGATTCTAGTTCCAAATATTTGGCATCCAGTTCAAGTCTCTTTAACTCCAGATGTATTGTTAAGTCCTAGGAGGAAAAGTTGAACTGTCCATTTTCAGAGAGCTATACATCCCATAGGCCAATCTGGTTGTCTTCTTGGTTGCTGGTCTGTGATGCATCTGTAACTAAGGCTGCAATTATTTCTGTTTAGGCAGGTTGGCATGCACCAGTCCCTTGGCGTGGCACATCTCAGCCAACTGACTCCTTGTCAACTTGCCATAATCCTCTGCTGACATCCTTGCTTGCTCTCCCTGGCTAACGAAGCTAAAAAAAATAAACAAAACTATTGTGGTATGGTACTCTGAATGTCTACCATGTGGCTACTTGAGAGTACAAACACTTTCTTTAGTGACCAATGTTTACAGGCTACACAAGTTCAATATCCACATTAATGAATCCCAATATGTGATGTGGATATCCCACCTCTGGGCCAGCAATCAAGGAGTCTCAGACTTCACTACTGGCACCTGTGGGGGGACAGTCACTAGGAGGATAACAGATGCACACACAGTATTTCCAGATGCAGCTCTCTGCATCAGGTGCAATTTCCCCATAAGAACACACAGAAACCACAGTCAGTCAGGGGCTGGTTTTTCCCTCTTCCTCCAGATGAAAAAATAGACTCCCCATGGGCATAGCTATAGAGTTGATATCTCAGCTGAATGACCAAGTCAAGACCTTGAGCACCATTTTTGTCCAATCAGTGCTTTGTGTCCCTGTCCAAGTAGTTGACACACACACACACTCTTTGAGGTATGATTTACCCGCACACATACATGGGAAAGGCTGCCACAACTTTACTAGCTATGCTTCTTTCTGCTCAGACTATAAGGTAGTTACTACTACCAAGAGTTACTCCTGCCAGCTACTATCTGGGCCTTAACAAATGGTGACCAATTTAATTGTGTAATATTAATATTAATGCAAATGGTAGTTTGACCAAGAGCAAGGTTATTAGGAGTGGCCCACACAGTGTCACCAAATAAATATGCAAGTACTCTCAAAATGTAAATAAGATCAGCCACAATGAAAAGTTAAAATATATTTAATAATAAATAATAAAAGAACAAGAAAATACAAGTATGTATTCACAGTGACATCCGAGTTCGGAATCACAGGAACTATTTAAAACAACATTGCATGACAGAATCAGACAAATAAAGAAAAATATCTAAACTGAACTTCACAATATTCCTGACTGTATCTAAAAGAATTACTATACCCTAGAAACTTACTAATAGACCAAGACAGATGATGTGGTCAGTGGTTCTTCTTGTCAGATCCAAGACAGAATACAGAATGCTATGTCTCACTAAAAGAATTCTCAAAATAATATATAAAATATTACTGCTGGGATAGCTTAAAGAATGACATCACTTCTTGTCGTCTGACTTCTAGTTCCCAGGCAAAACCCCCATTGCTAAATTTGGCAGGGCTTAGCACCTACCTGTAAAACACACATATAAGGGCTTTTGTTCAGATCTTTGGCAGATGCTGGAAGTCATAAAACAATTGCATTCCTTTATGGTTTCAGAACAGTAATTAGTTCACCCCAAAGACAATACAGAAAGCATCCTAGGACAGACGTTGTGTCTCTGGCTGCCTTGAAAGTGAGATAGCATCTTTATGCCCTAGCCTAATAAGTGATTTAATTTCAGATATCTTTCTAAAGTTTGCTGGACTAACATTTACCCTCTAATTAAAACAGATACATTTAAACAGTTACAATAGTGCATATACATTTCTGCTCTCTGTAGTAGGCACACTGTGGTTACATTTCAAACACAGCACTTTACAAATACCTTTTCAATACACACATCTGTACAAATCAGTTTGATATACTCATGACATACAGTTCTAATACATTTATAACACAAACATCTTATATGACATACAGTTCTAATATATTTGTAACAGCATCATTTTTTATAAATTAGACTTATATTCACAAATGACATATACTTTTTTACAAAATTCCAGCTAGCTGTGCTGGCAGTATCACCTTTCATCAGACACCCCCCCCCCTTCACCCCAAAGACTCAAGCTAGTTTTTCAAGTGCCAGTTGAGAAAGATTGCTTGAGAGGAATGAGCCTTTCTGGGAATATATCACCCAATTCCCTGCCTTGAGATTCCAGCTGCTTTGCCATTGCTGACCCCAGTACATATGCCTGCAACCCTAGACTCCACCATAGTAACTTGGGATTTTGCAAGCTGGCTTGCTGTAGCCATTGATCCCCCTCAGACTCCTCCTGCATTCTACTACAAATACTTAGCACTAGGCTATCCCTACCATGGTAAGGTTTCATGGTGCTAACATGGTACAATTTGTGCCCCTGCCTCCTGCCTAGCAGTTCTGTCATGTAGTTAACATCACTGACCTTCCTTAACACTTTGAAAGGTCCCTCCCAATCTGACTGCAGGTTATTGTGTCTGATAGGAATGAGAACCATAATCTGCTGCCTCACAGCATATTCTCTGGTTTGGGCATACCTTTCATACCAGACCTTTTACTGCTGCTGGTCTCCTGCAAGTTCTCCTGGACCAAGCCCATGAGATCCCTGAACATTGTCCTGAGGTTTAGGATGTATGCCACAACTGACTCCTTGTGGGATTCACACTCACCCTCCCACTATTCATGAATCACATCTAAAGTTACCCTCACCCTATGCCCATACAGCAAATCAAAGGGTGAAAAACATGTGGATTCCTGGGGCACTGTTCCATAAACAAACAACAGAAGGGGCAAATATTTGTCCCACGCTGTCTTAAACTGGTCTGGAAATGCTTGTATCATGGTCTTTAGTGTAGAGTTTAACCTCTCCACAAGACCATTAGACTGGGGATGTCAGCAGGTGGTCTTTGGGTGCTTCACCCCACAGTGCTTCCACAGACAAGACAGCAAGTCTGACATAAAATTGGCACCTCTGTCTGTCAATATTTCATTTGGGAAACCTACCCTGCTGAAAATCTCTAACAAAGCATTTGCCACCTTTTCTGTTTTAATGGAGGACAGGGCCACCATTTCAGGGTATCTGGCAGCATAATCTACTACCACTAGGATATACTTCTTCCCTGTGGAACTTAGGATAATCAGAGGCTCCACAATATACAAAGATACCATCTGAAACATCTATTCAGTCACAGGTAAAGGCATCAAAGGAGCTTTGACGTTGTCACCTGCCTTGCCTTGTTCACATGCCATGCAGTACTCTGTTACATCTGTGGAAATCCCAAGCCAATAAAAGTTCTGAAAAATGCATCTCTTTGAATGCTTTATGCCCCTATGACTTGCAATAGAAATGTCATGGGCTAGGGATATAAGTGCCAGATGTTAGGCTCTGGGCACTACCAACTGCTATATTACCTCACCTTCCAGCTCTCCCTCAGGGTTCCACTCTCTATACAATAACCCTTTGTACCAGTATACAGATTCCCCTTTTCCTTGAGAATCAGGTGCCTTATACCCATGTGCAGCACTGAGTATTTCATTCCTATGCAGTGATGTCCTGCTTGCTATTTATAGGTCTCCTTTTCTCCCCAACTCATCTGTGGTGCTGCATTGTCTATGAGCCAATGAGATTCTCATGTCCTCAGCAAAGTGCTAAGGGTTGTTCCCTCAGCAAAAGGGCTGCCAACCCTTCAAAATGGTGACCTAATGCCCACTCACCCACCTAAGAAAATAATTGCTTAACTCAGCAATATAATCACTCACACTTTCATCTGCCTTGCATCTATGCTCATGAAACTTTTTCTATTATTTTCAGGTGTTAACTGAAAACACTCTAATAAACAATTTTTAACTGTATTATAATTTAAGCAATCTGTATCAGACACATTAGAAACAGCAGTTATAGCTTTACCATGGAGTAAGGGGGTCAGGAACTGTACCCAAAGCCCTTGGTCAACATTATACTGTTTACATACCCTTATATAACTAAAACTATCAAAATTATCACCCTCTGTAAATTGTGGAAGACATTTACTGACCTTTATTGCTTCTGCAGTTTAGTTATTCCCTTAACCATTACCTCAATGACCCTGGCAAAGAGCCATCATCTAATGTTCATGTTCCCTCTGCCTATTATTTTCATCAGCTTCCAGACATCTCAGTCTCTCTGCTGATTATAATTCAATTTGTTCCTCCTGCAGCAGTCTCTCTGCTGATTCTAATTCCAAATGCTTGACCTCCATTTCAAATCTCTTTAACTCCAGATGGATTTTTACATCCACTGTGGAAAGGTTGAACTGTCCATTTCCTGAGAGTTGTACACCTCCAAGGCCAGCCTGGTTGTTTTCCTGGTTGCTGGTCTGTGGTGCAGCTGTATCTAAGGCTGCAATCATTTCCACTTTAGTCAGGCTGGTATGCACCAGTCCTTTGCCTTGGCACATCTCAGCAAACTGGCTCCTTATCAGCTTGCCATAATCCTCTGCTGACTTCCTTGTCTGCTCTCCCTGACTTATTAAGTTAACAAAAAATAAATAAAACTATTGTGATATGGAACTCTGAATGTCTACCATGTGGCTACTTGAGAGTGCAAATACCTTCTTTAGTGACCACTGTTTACAGGTTACAGGAGTTCAATATCCACACCACCGAATTCCAGTATGTGATGTGGTGATCCCACCACTGCCAACCAATATGTGATATGAATATCTCATCCCTGCCACCAATATATGATATTCCATCACTGCCCACCAATATGTCATGTGGATATCCCTCCTCTAGGACAGTAATCAAGGAGGCTCAATCCTCACTACTGGCACCTGCGGGGAGGATGTTCACTGGGAGGATAACAGATACACACACAGTATTTCCAGATGCAGCTCTCTGCATCAAGTGCAGTTTTCCCTTGAGAGCACACACAGACCACAGTCAGTCCAGCGGCTGGTTTCTCCCTCTTCCTCCAGATCCCCAATAAGACTCCCCACTGGCACCGCTATAGAGTTGAGATCTCAGCTGGGTGACCAAGCCAAGACCTCCAGCACCCTCTCTGTCCAGTCAGTGCTTTGTGTCCCTGCCCAAGTAGCTGACACACTCACTCTTTGCAGTTTGATTTACCCACATACACACCTGTGAAAGGCTGGAACCAGTATGCTAGCTGTGCCCCCTTCTGTCCAGACTATAAGGTAGTTACTACTGCCACCAGTCACTCCTGACAGCAACTGCAAGGCCCATAACAAATGGTGACCAATTTTACTCTGTAATATTAATATTAATACAAATGGTAGTTTGACCAAGAGCAAGGCTATAAGGAGTGGCTCACACAGTGTCAGCAAATAGATATGCAAGTATTCTCAAAACGTAAATATCTGGGGGCAGAACCTGAATGGCCAACTGAAACCAACATAATTTCAGAGCTCTACTAAACTAATATAACATTTATTTAACATTTGTTTACTGGGAAAATCTGACTTGGAACGAAGCCATTTTCAGCAGAGGCCCATGGAAAAACTCTCCTGACACATGTCTTTACAACATGGGAGGAAAGCAGAGCAATTCTCAAAAAAGCCAAACAGTTGCAGAACAAAGCTTAGTTCATAGAGCCAATACTGGATGCAGTATTAAACAAACCAAGCAACACTTATACTGAATATAAAACAAATCTTTCAGGTCAAACAAACCCTTCATCAGTGTATAAAATGCTAGCACATATTAACCATATTTATATATCAAAAATCACACGGCCATTAATTATTCAATTAATTAAATCCTAGTTAAGAACAATAGTTTTAAAAGCACAGGTCTCTATTTCAGACACATCTGTTTATATCTTAATACAGGTTTTAAATAAACAATCTGATTTAAACCCAGTGATACATCCGCACAAAGGAGTATAATCCATTGATATTCCTTCATCTCAAGCTTATTATTTAAATCTCCCTCTCGTATGTCCTTATATACTCTATCACCCTAAAAGAGAATTTATGTGCACTTCCATATATATTAATATGCTTGGCCATGGAATTAGTATCAGTCTTTCTTCTTATTTCTGAGTGAGGCTCAGTTATTCTTTCCTTCAATTTCTTGGTTGATTTTCCAACATAAAATGCCTGACATCTATTACAGGTAGCCAAAAATATTATATTCATTGTAACACATGTTGCTGAACATGTTGCTACAGAGCCCATTTCAGTATATTTACAGAATGTATTGTCTAAACAACTATTTGTTCATACTCGACACGGTATAACTTTAAGTAATATCATCTGTTAGTTATCAACTGTGCATGTAAAAGACCTACTTAGTGATTGTATAACTTCTCTTTGGAAATTGCTTGTGTTTCATGGAGCTTTTCTCCTTGGGTCTCCACTGAAAATGGGTCCCAAGCCTAGTTGGACTAACCCGGTTAACAAATGTCAATAAATAAATAAATAAATAAATAAATATGATATGTAAAAAGTTATATACGGGATACTGCTGATTTTATGAAAAGTTTTTCTAGTTGGTTTAGGACACACAAATAAATCCCTTGGTATTACAAATGAGTTCTTACTCTTATAAGTTTTTACTATGTGTTAGTATTTTATACACCGATGAAGAGTTTATTTGCCCTGAAAGCTCTGTTTTATTAAACACTTGTTCAGTATCAGCATTGCTTGGTTTGTTTCATACTGCAATCAGGAAAGCAGAGTACCCAGAGGAAACCCACACAAATGGAGGAAGAACATGCAGACTCCACACAAAAGGCACTCCAGCCAAGAATCAAACCAGAAAACCTCTTGTCGTCAGGCAACAATGCTACTACTGCACCACTGCATTGTGCATATATAAATGCAAGAAAATAATTATTTTTTTAACAAAAATGCCTTGAATTTATTGATGAAAGATTAATTCATATAATTAGAAACTTTGGTGGATTTCCAAAGAAATTTTCCAGTCAAATTACTTTGGAGGCTTTCATCTTTTGTAGAAATGAGCAACTCAAAGAATTCTCACTCTGAAACTCCTTTGAAAAAAGAATTGCAGTTAGTTTCAAATACCTTACAGGAACTAACTTTGAAAATGGATTGTTTTAAAGAAAATGTAGAGACTCTCAAAGAGAACTGCCAAAAACAAATAGCTGCATTTAAGGAACTACTTCAACATCAAACTGAAATAATAAATATAGAAACTTCCCTAAATGATATCGAGGGAAGGCTCAAGGAAGAGGAAACTCAGAAAGATTTTCTTCTCACGCAGAATACTTGGCTTCTTAACAAAGTGGATGATTTAGAGAACAGAGAGAGAAGAGCTAACATTAGAATCTTCGGACTACCTGAAAAAACTGAAGGTGAGGACATTATTTCATTCTTAAATTCTTGGATCCCTGAAATTCAATTCAGTGCCAACTTCACCCCCCTCTTACCCCCTAAAGGGCCCATATCAGTACCAAAAGATTGCCAAATTCTGGTAATAATGGCCACACAGGTAAAAACTGCACTCTCCAAAGCTAAGAATACATCATCCATGGGACTAGATGACATCCCGAGCTGTGTACAACATTAACTACAAAATGAACTGGCACCTCACCTAAGTGTCATGTTTAATCATAGCCTCACCACAGGCTTCATGCCCACTCAGTGGTGCACAGCTACAGTTATCCCACTCCACAAGGGGAGATCCAGCTTGGATCCTGGGAACTACCGCTCCATCAGTCTGATGAGCCTGATCTGCAAGGCCATGGAACATATTATCATGGAACTTATAAACAAAGATATTGGCAACCTTCAAACACTGGACCCCACACAGTTTGGGCTCGTGAAGGGTGGATCTTGTCTCCTGAACCTGATTGAGTTCTTCAAATTTGTCTCCAGAGCTGTGGACGAGGGCTATCAGCCTATCTGGACCTTGCCAAGGCCTTTGACACCATCCCCCACTCTGGAATCATAGATAAACTTACTAAGCTGGGCATTAATCCCTACATCAATTGATGGGTTGCCAACTGGCTTACTGAAAGAACACACACTGTAAAAGTAGCCGACTCCAAATCCAGCTCCAGACAAGTGACAAGTGGAATACCTCAGGATTCAGTCCTGGGACTGCTCTTGTTTGGCATCTACTTCTATGAAGTACAGGCCAACACTAAGGGACTCTGGCTAACAAAGTTTGCAGATGACTGCAAATTGGGAAATATTATTGAATCCCCAAATGATATGGATATTCTACAAAAGGGCCTTACAGAAACAGATGCTTGATGCCAGAGCCACGGGCTCTACTCAATGCCAGTAAAAGTCTAGTTATCCCCTTTGGGAAAAAACATGTACCCATGAATTACCACTTAGGTGGCAGCACACTAAACATTGAAAGTGTGATAAGAGATTTAGGGACACAGGTGGACAATGGTCTCACCTTCGATAACCACATCGCACAACAGTCAGGAAATTCTACTATCTGGCACACCTCATCACTAAGGGCTTTTCATCCAGAAAAAAGGAGGTCATTGTCCCACTGTACTCATCCCTCATTAGACCCATTATAGAATACAATGCCCCATTTGGTATGTACCTCTCAAGACATGTGCAACAGCTGGAAAGGCCACAGAAATACCTCACTAAAAGAATCACAGGCCTAAAGCAGATGTGCTATGCTGACCATCTAAAAAACCTCCAGTTATAGTCTGTCGCATATCGTCTACTCAGAGGTGATGTCTGCTTAACATACAAGGCCATGTCAAACCCAGAGCTGTTGGACATGCTACACTTAAAGAAATCCCACTCCCTCAGAGCCACATGCTCTAGGGATCTAAGCCTTGTCATCACAATGAACAAAACATGCTGGAGGGATAGGTTTCTGACCCAGAGACTCCCCAGACTCTGGAATAGACTGCCCATACATGTCAAGCAGAACACCTCTTTGGCCCTCTTCAAAAGAAACCTTGATGATTGGATGGGAGATAGGAAATTCACCTCAGGGATCATGTCAGTCACCCAGCTAGACAGAGTCCAGGGAAATAAATATTGTGGGAAGAAATAGCCAGGGAATTGTTATGGCTAGGCTTGGATAGGCCCTAGGGCAGATAGCCTATTGCCACCCTATGAGCCTATGAACCTATTCTAGAACTAAAAGATGGTCTCTCATATGGTATTGAAAGGGCACATAGAGCATTAGGGAAACCAGTGTCACCTTCATTCTTCTACCCCTCCTAGATCAATCGTAATAAAGTTATTGTCTTACTTGGTCAAGGAACTGGTACAAAAACAGCTTGGAGAAAAGATCCACTGAAATATAATCAGAATTTAATTAGATTTTACAGTGATTATTCCACCATAGTATTAGATCAGAGAAAAACGTTTGGCCACTTCTAAAACTACTTAAGCAAAATAATATTAAAGCACATCTTGCTTTTCCTGCTAGAATTAAAATCTACCATTCAAATGAAATAAGAACTTTTAAAAGTTTAAGAAGCCTCTCTGTTCATTAAAAATAATAAAATCTTAACTATTTCAGAGAACATGAATTGGTCATCCCCTTCCTTGAACAGAGCTACAGACAAGATCTCCTGGACTGATGTCAAAAAGAAAAAGCAAAAGACCGAATCTAAAATAGCTTTTCCTGCTAAATCTCTCAAAGTATCTACTTCAGTATGATTTTCGACTCATATGCTGATTAAAATGTTAAAGTTTTGTCTTGTATAACTGTATTCATAATCTCTAAAAGAACTATACAATTAGTAGAAGTGTTGCTTATTCAAATTAATGGCAAGGCTGCGCTGTCAGCTGCTTCCTTCCTGCACTATAACAGGTAACTAAATCTTGATTTGTGTTGAATTTTTGGACTAGTATCGAAGCATATAGTCTCTTGTCTGTAGCATGGCAGTATCAAAGGGGTATATACCATAATTTTATAGCCAATTCATATATTTGGACATGAGGTGATTACGTATAGTACTATAATGGAGCGCTTATGGTTTGAAAGCATCTTTTCCTGTCATTTGAATAGTTATTTATTAGAATGATTAACGATGTCTGACTTAACTTATTCAATCTTATTTAAATTTTATTTAAAGTTAAGTTTGTTGGTTGACTAAATTTCATTCAATTATTTCGTAGAGGACCTTGACATGCTAAGTCATGCCTCTCTTTAATTTGTTGTAATCAGCTTGTTGACCATCTTTTTTTTCTTCTTCTTCTTAATTGGCTAAAGAAAGAAAGGAGGGATTGAGGAATTTCTTTGGAATGGTGAGGTGAAGCTTCTGTATGTAACATTTTGGACTACCCTATGTCTTTTGTTTGGGTCGTGACGGGACTATCTAAATTTGCAGGAAGTGAGACAAAGGAATACTTAACCAAAGTTCCTATGTGGGGAGTGAAAAGCTTGCTTTACGTGTGAGCTGGGTAATTATTGAGACAATTCCCGATTGTGTATGCTACTTTAAGGCTAATGAAATATTATGTATTGTTGAAAGGAATCCTGATTTGGGCAAGAGTGGTGCAAAATGATATTTATGTGTTACTTTTATCAGCTATAGCTATTTCTGTTTCCGCATTATCTCGCTATCCAATTATATGTTTGTTTTATCCTGATAAACGGATTATGGGATGAAACTTTATAGTGCAGAATTTTTGTATCTCAGAGGAACAGGTCTGGGGAAAAAGAATGTAAATTCTGAACATGTTAGTTGTTTCACTATGCAATGCTTGCATGCTGTCAAGGCCAGATTCAAAACTGGGACATTTTTTACCTCCTTGGTTGTGCTTTTCACGGCAGTTCCAAACGTATGAAGAACTGAGAATAAGAAGTTATGTACTCACCATAACATTCCATGTGAGTTTTTCATCTCGCCTTCATTCTTAACTGAAGGGTTCGAAGGTAATCCCTCGGCTCCAGTACGGCCACATGCAAATCTCGAGGTCTTCCAGTAGTCGAGGCCAAGCCCCCTATCCCATGATGCACTGTGAATTACCTCAGATCTTGTTTGCTGCGTATACTATAACCATATATATAGTTATTCCCCTATAGAAAGGAAGAAGACATTGAGCAACCAGGATGAAGCAACATCTAGGTCAACTATCAGCCAGGAGAGGGTAGGAAGGAAGGACATAAGAATGAAGGTGAGATGAACAACTCACATGGAACATTATGTTGAGTACATAACTTCTTAATGTGAAGGTGTTCAATCTCGCCGTTCATTCTTAACTGATGAGTAGCGTCTCAAGCACCATAAATCTCGGGTGGCTCACAGGAGTATATTTTTCAGAACTGTGGACCCAAAGGATGCTCTATCCCTGGAGGCCTTATCCACTTTGTAATGAGTGACAAAGGTATGAGGTTTTGACCAAGTGGCTGCTGCACAAATGTTATCAAGGGAAAGTTTGGCTGAAAACGCAGAGTTGTTTTAGCCACTGGTTTACCTTTCCTGGATTCAGAGAATGAAATAAAAAGCTGGTCTGATTTCCTGAAATCTTTTGTTCTATCCAAATAAAATCTGAGCTGTCTGTGAACATCAAGTTGGTGCAGCATATACTCTAATTTGTTGGAATGATTAGGGAAGAAAACTGGTAACTCAGTGACTTGGTTAATATTGGTTTCTGAGCAAACTTTGGGCAAAAAAGAAGGATTTGTCCTAAGTGATACTCTGTCAGCATGAAAAATCAAATAAGGAGGGTTGATAGGTAAAGCCTGAAGCTCTGACACTCTGCAGGCAGAAGTAATAGCTACCAGAAAAATGGTTTTCCCTGACAAATATTTCAGGTCACAAGATGATGGTTTAAAGAGAGGGGGAATCATATGTGAAAGCATAAAATTTAGATTCCATGGAGAATAGGGAATTTTCACAGGTGGTCTCATATGAAATGTCCCCATGAGAAAAGCTTTGGATAACTTGTAGGACACGATATTTAAACCATCAACTCCAAGATGAAAATTAGAAATAGCAACCAACTGAACCCAAACTGTTGCTGCTGCCACTTCTTTGTTAAAGATCATAGTCAAAAATTCTAATATAGATGTCATGTGGCCTTGGTAAGGATCAATATTATTTTTAGAGGCCCATATGCAAAATCTCTTCCACTTACTAAGATACAATTTTAAAGTGCAGGGCTTGTCAGAAGACAAAAGAATCTGTTTTGTCTCATTGGAAAGGTTATGAAGCCTAGCTATGAGGGGAACTGGAGCAGCCAAGCTGTCAGCTTCAATGACTGTAGAGAGGGATGAAGGTCTCCCGACAAGTGTGTGTCAGGGGGCCTGGAACTGGGTCCAGAATCCAGGGATCCTCCAAGAGATGAGTTTGAAGGAATGGGAACCAAATCTGCCAAGGCCAATGAGGGGCTGTAAGAATGCTGGTCCTTCCCAGGGATTTTACTTTTTGTAGAACCTTGGGTATCAATGGTATTGGTGGAAAAGCATAGAGGAGACCCGGGGGCCAATCGTGTATGAGTGCGTTCCTTGTGGCTTCTCCTGGAGGAGGAATCAGGGTAAAGTAGCTTCTGCATTTTGTGTTGATGTGACTGGCAAAAAGGTTGCAGCAAGGCTGGTCCAATTTGTGGAAAATCCTGTCCGCAATCTCTTTCTTGAAAGACCACTCATGTGGTAATAGGATTGCCCTGCTTAGTACATCTGCTATCACGTTGGATCTCCCATGGATGTGCATTGCCAACAGAAAGCACTGGGAGAAAACAGCCCAGTGCCAAACTCTGAGGGGTTCTCGGCAAAGGGGATAAGATCTGGTTCCCTCTTGTTTGTTCAAATGCCAGACTACTGACATATTGTCTGTCTGAATCGCAATTGTTCCTAGAGGAAGAGAGTCCTGGAAGTACTGCAATACCAAAAGTACTGCTCTCATCTCCATGATATTGATATGCAAATGTGACTCCTGATCAGTCCATGTGCCTTGGGCAGTCTTTCCCTGAAAATACCCCCCCCCACCCTATCAGGGAAGCATCCATGGTCACAATGGCTACTGGAGGGGGTAGAACAAAGAGGTGTCCTATAGGGGCATGAAGAGACGTCAACCACCACTGGAGGTCTTTCTTGCAAGAGCTTGTAATCAATATTGTGTGGTCCATGAGTAGTTTCTGGTAAGATCACTGAGTGAACAACAGCCGTTGAAGGATCTGCATATGTATTCTTGCTAATGGTATGGCTAGGATTGCTGCTGCCATCATATCCAATACTTTCATAACTTCTGAAGCTGGTGCTCTGTCTTTTGATACCAATGTGCTGACATGCTGACAAAGAAGAAAGACCCTTTCCATTGGAAGCCTTAGAGTGGTGGTTGAGGTGTCTAGCTCTGCCCCGATAAAAATGGTATGCCACGATGGTGACAAGGCAGACTTTTCTGAGTTGACTGTAATGTGTAGATGATTGCAGAGTGACAGAGTGCACTCCCTTGCCTGAATCAGTTGATGACTGGTGGTGGCAGTAAGGAGCCAATCATCTAGGTATGGAAACACCTGGAATCCTAGATGTCTCATGTGAGCCGTGACCACTGCCATGCATTTGGTGAATACTCTGGGGGCTGTAGTGAGACCAAAGGGCATGGCTCAAAATTGATAATGATTGGCTCCCAGCCAGAAATGCAGGTGATCTCTGCATGATATGGCCATCTTTATGTGGTAGAATGCATCCTTGAGATCTATGGAGCACATCCAATTGTCTTTCCCTAACAAGGGAAGTATAGACTGAAGCATGACCATCTGGAACTTCTCTTTCTTTACATATTGGTTGAGTCTGCTGAGGTCCAAAATAGGTCTCCAGTCCCCTGTTTTCTTTGGAACCAAAAAGAATCTTGAGTAAGTTCTGGATCCTGTTTGGTCTGCTGGGACTGGCTGGATGACTCTTTTTTTGTAGCAACTTTCAGACCTCTACAGTTGCCTGTTCCCTGCAACTGGATGGAATATCCAGGATTCTTCTTATGGTCAGAGGGGGTGTGGCAAATGGTATGAAGTACCCTCTGAAAATGATACTTTGTACCCAGCTGTCTTTTGTTATTTTTAGCCAGTTATCTGGGTACAAAGAAAAGCGACCCCCCCCCCGACTGCCTCCAGGGCAGAACAGTCAGGCTGCCAGAGAAGTGATCTCTATAACCCTGGTGTTGTGGACCCCCTCTGCCACGAGGGTGGCAGCTTCCATTATTATGCCCTCCTCTGCCCCTGGGGGGGGTTCACAACATGTGTCCTGACAGGCTCCTTGGGCTTTCTGGAACCACATTTTCCCTCCTCTTTGTCCTTTGGGATAAGGTTGGGTAAGGGTGGAAAGACGGACTCCAACAGCAGACAGAGTCTTTCCCTCCTGTTCACATTTGTTCAAGGTTTCCCTCACTTTAGGCCAAAAAAAGGGATGAGCCATGAAAGGGAGTGTTCATGAAGGATGACTTGAACGGCTTCACAAAGGAACACAAGCGCATCCAGGAATATCTTCTAAGAGTGATTCCTGTACCCGCTGCCCTACTCGTTCCATCAACTGCATATGATATGAGACACATGGATGAGTTGATAACAGAATTTAGGGTAGAAAGCTGTCCAGCAACTTTATCAGAGGCTCCCGCAGCTACAGTACCCTGAAGAGTATCTCCCATTTCCTTAAGGTGATTTCTTTGCAACCTAGTAAAATGGGTTAAGTAGTTCAGTGAACGGAGAGCAAAAGTCGCTGAACTGAACATCCATTTCCCATATCTATCCATAATCCTAGACTCTCTATTAGGTGGATGGATAGACGAGGAAGTCTCAGACATTTCCTTTTTGGTGGCCACCGCCACCACCATGGCATCAACAGGAACTCCTTTGGCTAAGAACGTTTTCTCTAGTGGGGCTGATATAAATTTGTTAGACCTCCTAGGGACAGGCTCCATAGACTCTGGTGACTCCCACGCTCTTCACGAAACCAACTGCATGAGCTCATCAAAGGGCAGAGACAGCAAAGAGGTGGAGGGTTGAGACCCGAAAGCCTTCAGAAGAACTGACTCATCCTCAGTAGGGTTTTTGGACTGCCAGTCACCCCTCTGCCTAAGGAACTCAAGTAGCTCAGCAAAGAAGATATCCTCATAGGGGGACCGTGGGGACCCTTCTGACTCATCCAAGTCAGTATCAGATGTTAAAGACTCCTGTGGGGAGTCCAAGTGTCTCCTCTTGCACAATCTCTTCCTAGGAGCCTCCTCAGTGGGGGCTTCTGGAGAGGTCTCGGAAGAGCAGGGGCTACCCTGTGAAGCTACCTGGGGCTCTGCGTCTCTACGCTTAGCATGGATCATGGAAACAAAAGCAGACACAGGCACTTTAGAAGATGAAGAAGCAAGGCCTGAAGTTGAGGATGTCTTGGGAGACAAAGCTCTCTTCATGGCATCGAAGGCACCACTGCTCCAATGGGAAGGAGTCAACAGATCCGAGGGAACCGTCAAACCCCCTGCACTGAGGCAGTGGGCTGTGAGTCAGAGATAAGAGCTAAGCTCATCCGAGCCAAAGCCCCGAGAGGGAGAGTCGGCACGAAGTCAGTTCGACTATCCTCTCCGGATCCGACTGGAGAGTGTCAGCTCCTAGAAACCACGGTCGGCGCCGAGGATGTCAAAGTGGATGGAGTTGAGGACACTGGAACTGGTCTCGACCCCAACTGCTCCACAATCAACAGGTCTGATTCTTCTGGCTCCAAAGGACCGGTATGGCTTGGAGGAGAAGTAGACAAATCAGGAGTAGTGGTCTTCGGCTCCAAAACTGCTTGGGTCAGAGCCGACAACAATTTAGCAAGGCCTGGTGCCTGGAGAAGCTTCTGCACCAATCAATCCATATCCAAATGTGAAAGGCTGACAGATGACCTAGATGACTGAATAGATGGTGCCAACTGGAGTAATGGTGACTGAGGCACTTCGGATACCGGCTCCAAGGCTGTAGGCCGGCTCCTAACAGAAAAGACAGTCAGCTCCGAAACCTGTGGAGCTGATGTCTCATCAGATTTTTTTGACTTTTCAGAGAGTTTGGAGTCCTTAGATTCAACAGATGACTTGGAGGACTTAGAAGATTTGCTAGCCATATCCTGGTCACTCAATGCCTCTTGAAAAGGGTGTTTTAATAAACCCCTGTCAATTAATTTCCGTTGCCTCTCTAACAGAACCCTGGAAGAAAAGGAATGGCAGACAGCACAAGTTTCTTGCCAGTGGACAGCCCCCAATCAATATACGCAGGTAACATGTCCATCAGTAGCTGATATTTTCTGATTACAGCCCTGACATTTTTAAAACCGGACTTTGGATGCTTGTCCTCATCATCCACCATGATAACACACTAAGCACACGTGGATCAACAATTAGTGTGAAATTATTAACAATAGGCTCTAAACACACACACACACACACACACACACACACACACACACACACACACACACACACACACACATATACACACACACACAAACACACACAAACACACACACACAGAAGAGCCTGAGATAAAGTATCCAAAAACTGTTATACTACACTATAACTACTATAGAAAAAGCTATCTAAACAACCACACACACAGTCCAAAGAGAACTAGGCCAAAAAATGAGGCCAAATATTTAAAGAGAGTAAATATATGCTAATATAATAAACACACAGGAAGGGAACTGCAATGGAGCTATAAGAGCTAACTATCTAACTACCTAAGTTCAAAAATTACTAATAGTATATAATAAGTACTATAACAGAAACATTTCTAAAGTTTACTCACCCGGACTTTCACTGGAACCTCCAATCAGATGCCGTGGCAAACTAGATCTGGGGTAATTCACAGTGCATCATGGGATAGGGGGCTTGGCCTCGAGCTACTGGAAGACCTCGAGCTTTGCATGTGGCCATACTGGAGCCAAGGGATCGGCTCCGAAACCATCAGTTAAGAATAAACAGCAAGATTGAACAACTTCACATTGAGGGGGGTTAGAGACAGTGAGAGAGAGATGGAGCAGAAGCAGGAGGGGGGAGGAAGAAAAAAAAAGAAACGGGAAAACTTCCTGATACGGGACATTACTTCATCTTGAAGGTGCTGGGACAACTATATTCGTACATTGTAAGAGTGCTATACTTCAAAGCAGAATAAGCTAATAATAAGTAGCAGTCATGACAACCATGGGAAATGAACTAATTGGCAGAATGAGGACTGCAAAAGACCTCGTTCTCATGAAGCTGGCTGTAGTATTGTGAGTTATGCAGGAATGTTGATTCATGTAATCTTTAAACAAGGCCAGCAGTTATATTAAAGTATAAAAAAGGGGGGGGGGGAGGAAAAAAAAGGAAAAAAAGAGGAAAGAAAATACAAGACTAAATGCACGTTTATGTTACATACCTTACAGCTTATTGAGAACTAAGACATAGGAAGCATTTATTAATGTCTGGCCATATAAATTAGTGCTGGGTTTGTTAAGTCAGTTGTTTCAGTTTGTTTTAAATCATGATATAGTCAGTCCACAATATCAGAAAGAGCTATTTAGTTACTACACCAACCTCTGCAAATACACAATGACTCTTTTTGCATGCCATGAACCTTACTGACAAGTTGGGGAGTTGGGTTTCGATGGTAAGTAGGTACTCATTATGCTTATGTAAAGTTTCATACTATCCCATTTTTTTATGTTGCTCATGAAAACAAATGTACTGAGTTACTGTAAATCATTTAATCAATAATATGGACTATTTACACAAATGTTTGATTTTAAAGAGGGAAGAGAGGGAGGAGGGGAAGAGGAGGGAAAAAATGATGGAAAAAAGGAAAAGACTAAACAGTTATTGAAGTACTTTCTCAGCTGACTTTAAACTTTTGTATATTATTAGAAACTAATGAATTTCCTTGTGGTTGTTTGGTTGTCAGTGTGTACTATTCAAGCAGATCATTGATGTGTCAATAACTTTTAAAAGATTAGCATCCTCTGATGTGACTTACCCAAATGTTATTTTGAAAGACAACATTTTCCAGTTACTTAGATTAATACTGTTTCAGTAAAGGATGTGCTTTATATACAAGAAGGAAAGATAATGTTAAAAGAAATACATTGATAGACTCCTGAGCTGAATTTACTATAAAATGGCCATGTTATACAACTAGTAGATACAGCTTACGATCTGTGAAAATATCAATGTTAACATTTTCATTTGAATGTGGTAATAAACAGACAGGAGAAATAAAGCATGACTAACAGTGCATAAGAGTAGTGGATATGAGCATTAATGCAGTTTGATCAGAACATTTTGTTCCTATGTGAACATGATTTGGTCTGCCAGTTTGACTAGGATGGTAAACAACTGTTATCCTTCTTAAATAAGGAAAGTGAACGTGTTAGTGGTAGTGAAAAGTAATGTCTTATATGCAGTAGTTCAGTGGCTATAAGATAAATATCAGAAACACTAAATAGAGTGAAGTTTTAATAATAAATTACCAATCTTGGTTTCACTGCAATTCTAGCACACACATGTTTGTGTAGACCTTGAGACTTGGTTTCACTATGATTACAACACTCCATTATGTATGTATTGGTGTCTACTACCCATCTGGGCATGGTGAAACTTCTGTGACACTCATACTTGTTAAATGCCACAAAACCTTTAGGTAGTTCCCCAGAGATCGACAATTATTAATCATTATGGATACGATTAATTTGTGCAGAAAAAGTATTGATTATTGATTGACTTAATGTATAGCTAAAGTATTATTAGAACAATGTTAATGTTTGATAATGCATTATCTTGGATTGCAGTTGTGCAACATATTCATTTGAATCTACTGCAGTTTTTTAATTGATTTTATGGTTTATTAGTAAGAAATAGTTAATAACATTATTTGTACTAATATAAAATGGAACATGCGAGAAATTTTGTTTGTTTGTTAGATAATTGATATTTTCATAAATACAGTTTAATAAGAGTTGGGAATTCTTATCTGAATCATATATCAGGGTAAATATTTATGCATTCATGCCACCTTTAGATTGATAGAACATCTCTGACCTATATATTAATCTAGTTAGATGGTTAACATCCTGGTATGATATATAATTAAAATATATATTAATCTAATTAGATGGTTAATATCCTGGTATGATATATAATTAAAATGCCATAATCTATTATATAATTATAATGTGGTCTCCTTAATGTAATTTTTTTCTTTAAGCTCAGATAAAGTTGGTAGATGAGTAATGGGGGATAGTCTGATAGACCTATGCTTATCTACTGGACTAGGGATGACTTTTATTCTATGTTTGGCATGGAATAATTATTTAAGATTCATTTTATTAAACATAGCATTACTTAAGTTATTCTTTCTTTCTCTTATGCCTGACTTAAGTCTTATTTTATTTTCAGTTTCAAAAGAAATCTGCTTGATTATGCAAACTAAAATATTACAAATTAATATAATCTTTTTGTTGTCAAAGGAGACTTGTGTATTAGGAAAGAGTAACAAAATAGTTTTCATTTTCAGTAACAGTCTGATATGGACTTAATATTGTTATCGTTAAACACTAATGGCTTAAATAATCCAAGTAAAAGATCCAATCTGTTAAGGTATTTAAAACTAAATAAAGTTCAGGTAATCTTTCTTCAAGAAACTCACTTCAAAATAAACGATGATAATATATGGAACCCTAAAGAAAATATGACTTTAGTCCATTCTTCCTATAAATCAAAGTCCAGAGGAGTGACGATTTTATGGAAAAAGAATACTATTAACTTTGAAATTATTTACACATATGTAGATAAAGATGGTCTTATAGCACTCATTATACTGATATTTAATAATAGGATATGGACATTAGTTAATTAATACTGGTTCCCTGGCATGGGAGTAGGGACTGTAAAAAAAATTTAGATCTTATTGCTAATAACTATAAAGGTAATTTAATAATAGCAGGAGATTTTAATTATATTCTTGATATTTTTGAAGCCACTAACGAGAGACCTCTTCATCTATCTTCCACTGCAAAACTTACTAAAGAAATGGACTGAGGGGTTTAATTTATTAGACACATTTAATGTTAAAGTGTTAATTGATTAGTATTTTTCTCATCAAGATTATAGGTTTGACACTCAGACTAGAACAAATAAAATATATGTTTCTCAGGATCTGTATTCAAAAATTTCCACTTTTTCAATAATTCCATGTCCACTTTCTGATCATAATTCTCTTGTTATAAAAATTCAAACTGAGTTTAAATCATTAACCATCACATCCAGAATTCCTTCTTACATCACAAAAATTAAATAATTCAAACCATTGTTATTATCAGAACTGTCAGTTTTTTTTCTAGAAACTAACTATACTTTAGATGTTAATATAGTTATGATATGGGATTCACGAAAATTTGTATATCTGGTAAAACACTCAGCTGGTTTAAAAATGAAATTAAAGAATGGAAATTGGAATTGCAAGAACTACAATCTCAACTTCTATTACTCAAATCTAAAAAGGCTTCAAATTCCTCTGATAATAAAAAAGAAAATCGCAGCTCTAAACAAAAATATAATGAAATTTTAACCCACAAGACTACTCCATCATTAGAAAGATTAAAGATAAACTCTTATGCTACTTCACCTAAGCATTGCATAGTCTATCTATGAAAGTTAAAATGCAATCCAAGGCTAGCAATATCCCACATGAGGAGAAGAAGAAAAAAGTTTGAGATATAGGTGATATTCTTGATGCTTTTAAACATCATTATACAGAACACTATAAAATGAAAGTTTTTCAATTTATCAGTTGAATCTGGAAGCAATTTCTATTAAACTAAAAAAAAAAATCCTAAAGAGTTAAAGTTAGATCTTCAAAGACCAATCTCACATAAGGAAGTCACTGACAAAATGAAAGAAAGTAAATCTAATAAAGCTCCAGGAATAGATGGTATAATTATAGAAACATATAAACTCTTTTCTATATCCTATTCCATAAAACATTACTTGAAGTTCAAACACAAAGAACAATCCCTCCTTCTTGGAGATTTTCTTTAATTACCTCAATTTTAAAAGAATAAAAACTACAGCGATACAAAACGCCACTGGAATCGCTTATCCACACCACAACAATCAGCTGAAATCCTTTAATGGGTTGAAAAAAAACACTATCCACAACTGTGGTAGACAGTAAAAACAGTTTTAATCCATAAAATCTTAAGCACTTTCACTCACTAACCATGAGCTTCTTCAGAACGTTCAAATAGCTGATAAAGAATGTTTAAATATTTAAATATTCATTGATGGCACCAAAAAACTAATCAGCTCTTTAAATCTGAAAATACCCTAAAAAAAGTTCCAACTCATGTCTATTACAAAAATTACTACCCTAAAACAACTACTACATTATAAAAAATATATATAAAAATATAAAAAAAATGTATAAAATATACACAATAAACAATATATAACCATTTCAAAACATTGTGTGTGCTTATAAAATATTTTGTATACTATCAATACCCTATTTCTAATAAGGGTTTGACTGGTATGTACTCATTTAAACCTGGTGGAGTCGCTGCATCAGTCAGTAACTGCCACCATACCTCTTTATAAGCTAATACATTTTTACTGCTGCCTCCCCTGGGATTAGTCACCACATTCTCCAGGATGGCAAATTTAAAATAATGCTTATCTCCTTGACTATCTATATGTTTAAACAGTGTATTATTTTGGTCCTTGGTTCTAATACTATATAAGTGAGAATAAATTCGCTTCCTAAAATTTCTCTCAGTTTTACCAATATAGTATGCTGAACATGCCATACTTTTGTCTAAATATATGATCATTTTAGTATTATAATTGCCCTGTTTAAAACACATTTTAACACATATTTAAACATTCTTTATCAGCTGTTTGAACGTTCTGAAGAAGCTCATGGTTAGTGAGTGAAAGCGCTTAACGTTTTATGGATTAAAACTGTTTTTACTGTCTACCACTGTTGTGGATAGTGGTTATTTCAACCCATGTAAAGGATTTCAGCCGATTGTTGTGGTGTGGATAAGCGATTCCAGTGGCGTTTTGTATCGCTGTAGTTTTTATTCTTTGGTAACCAAACGCCTCATTCAGTTGTTATTTCAGTTTTAAAGGAAAATAAAGAACCAAATTATTGTAGTTCTTGTAGACCAATATCCTTACTAAGCAATGATTATAAGATATTTATGTTATTTATAGCTAATAGAATAAAAATCCCTTTATCCCAAATAATTAATAATGATTAAACTGGATTTATATATAATAGACATACACAAGACAATATTAAAAGGATGCCAACTCTTATTGTATTCTTAAATAGGAAAAATCAAGATGCATTAATAGTTGGATTTGACATAGGGAAGCCCTTTTTCTCCTTAAGTTGGGATTATTTATTAAACATGTTAGCTTTATTTGATTTCCCTCCTTTATTTACTTCACTTATAAGGAACATTTATGAAATAATTTAGCCTATGTTAAATTAGGACCTTTCACTTAAGAGTCTATTCATCTTACTAAAGGTACTAAACAAGGTTGTCCCATGACACCTCATCTCTTTGCATTGGCTATAGAAATACTTGCTGCTTTAATAAGAAACAACTCAAAGATAAAGGGTGTAGATATATAAATCAATACAATTCTAAAAAAATGCTGTTTGCAGATGATGAACTTCTCACAGTACTTAACTCAAAAAAAGTATTAAGAGAAATAGATTTATAAATTGAGGAATTCCATACGCTTTGGGGTCTTCACTTTAGTAAGTCAAAATCAAAATTCTTATTTTGAATAAAAAGAAAAAAATACAAATAAATACAAATCATATTATTGGCAAAGAAATAGCCACTCTAAATTACTTAGGAATTATCTTATGCAAAGATATGGAGAAGATATTAACTATAAATTATAATAATATTATCAATACAATAAAAAATATTTGTGAACAAGTAGAATAATTGTTTATGACCTTTGAAGATAGGTTACAACTGATAAAGATGGTCTTACTTCCTAAGATCCTATATGTAGTCCAAAATATTCTGATGATTCCTGAAAGACATTTTCTCAAGGAAATAAACACACACCTGCTAAAATTTAAATGGTTCACTAGAAGAAACAGAATTGCTTGTACACATCATATTAAACCATGGGGACAAGGAGGACTAAATTTTCCCAACATTGAATCTTACATAAAAGCTTCAATATTTAAGACTACTATAGATGGGATAAATCTCTATTACTCCTCTAACTGGAAAATGGTACATTCTGTTATATTAACAAATGAAAATACCCTGTCATAAAATCTTCCAGTAACAGACAAATCTAACAAGTTATGGTATTTATTATGTATCAATATGCAATACAATATAGCGAAGCCTGCTAAATTTAATTTAATCAACTATATTTTTTAATGTTTTTAGGAAATTTGTTAATGTAACTATAGATATAAAAATTTGGCTTGATCTATTAATTCCAGTTATCATTACTAAGAACTTTCCAGATAGAGTACACAGAGAAGTCCGTATCGCTTGGGAACACAATCATTTTACTTGCTGGTAAGAGTGCATTAAAGATCTAAGGATCCTGGATGTCTAGTATATAAAGACATATTATGAAATGACATATCAAGACTGGCTACTACTTCAGAGTGTTTTAACATATTCTCAGGATCTATGTAGAATAATTAACAATTCTTTATTTAAGAATATCCCAAAACTCATAATATCTCAAATATATAGAGAGAATTAATAACTTATAAAACAATTCTCAAATCAAGTTATTGGCAATATATCACAAATTGACAATCTATATGTTTATCACCAGAAGACAAATCAAACATTTTACTTTCTGTTAAACTAACATCTAATTCACAGTATTTGAAAATATTTAGCTGGAAGATTTACATAGAGCTTTTTAACACGTGATAGAATTGCAAAAAATAGTTATTCCAAAAATGGGTTATGTTGGAGATGTCAGCAAATATCTAGAGCTAATTGTTCTCATATTTCTATGACTGTATTGATATTAAGACTTATTTGAATAATTTTAATAATTTTTGCAGGCTATATTTACATAATCCTTTGCTCTATCTAAAGCACCAATTTTATTAAATGTAAATGAAGGATCTTATTTGAATAAAACAAACTTGTATTTACTATGGACAATACTAGCAATTGCCAAGAAATGTATAACCAGGAAATGGAATTCTAATGTAGCACCTACTATGGAGGATTTGTTATCTCTTCTGAAGAAAACAGTATTGACGGAGATCAAAATAAAAAGCTCGGAATTTACCCTAAGCCATTAGTCAATAATCCCTGAAGAAAAGTTTTATCATTAATTGATGCTTTACAAATGGACTCAGTCTCTCTCTGATAATTATATAATTAAATTTATTATCTATGTTTCATAAATATTTGGTTTCTTTACTTATGTCAGGCTAATTGTAAATGTATATAGTTATTTAATTGATATTTGAAATTCAATGTAAGTGATTTAATAAGATTTTGTTTTGGAAATAAAATTATCTGAGTAAAAAAAACTCAAATATCTCTACAAAGATCAGCCACAATTAAAGGTTTAAATATATTAATAATAAATAATAAAAGAACAAGAAAATACTAAGTATATATTCACAGTGACATCAGAGTTCAGAATCACAAGAAATATTTAAAACAATATTGCAGGACAGGTTCAGACAAATAAAGAAAAATAGCTAAACTAAGCTTCACTATATTCTCAAGTGTATCTAAGAGAATTACTATACCCTATAACCTTACTAACAGAGCAAGGCAGATGATGTGGTGAGTGGTTCATCTTGTTGTCAGGTCCAAGACAGAATACAGAATGCTCTGTCTCTCAAAGAGACTTTTCAAAAATAATATCTAATATATTACTGCTGGGATAGCTTGCAAAGTGACATCACTTTTTGTCATCTGACTTCTAGTTCACAGGCAAAACCCCATTGCTGAAGGAGGACTTAGCATCTACCTACCTGTAAATTACACATACAAGGGCTTTTGCTCAGATCTTTTGCAGGTGCTGGAAGTCATAAAACAATTACATTCCTTCATGCTTTCAGAGTACAGACTCTGATATTGTAGATAATATACATACATACAAACTTCCTAGTACAGACTTTGTGTCTCTGGTTGCCTTGAAAGTGACATAGCATCTTTATGCCCTAGCCTATAAAGTGATTTATTTTCAGATACTTTTCTAAGGTTTGCTGGACTGAGGTTAACCCTCCAGTTTCCTCTGTTAAATCAGCTACATTTAAACAGTTACAATAGTGCATGTACATTTCTGTTCTCTGCACTAGGTATACAGTGGTTACATTTTAAACAGAACTTTACAAATACCTTTTCAACATGTGTCTGTACAATGCAATTTGATATACACATGACATACAGTACTAATTCATTTATAAAACAAGCATCTTATATGACATATAGTTCTAACACATTTGTAACACCAACATCTTGTATAAATTAGTTTAATCTTCACAAATTACATCATTATTTACAACATTCCAGTTAGCTGTGCTGGGAGTGCCTTCTTTCATCACAGTCTGCATGAAAGAGGCACAATTTTTGCCTTAATCATGGACCAGACTACCAGTCACAGAACTGACCCTTTCTTCAGCCACAAAAAGAAAAAGTTAAACAAACAGCTTTTGCCACAACAGCAGACTAGTAATTTTGCTTGAGTAGCAGGTGGGTGACTCTGCTGTGGCCATCTGTTGTACCTCAGATCACTCATCTTTTTCCCAGATCCCTCTGGTGGTGCGCATACATCCACTATGGACTCAGGGCTAGCAATGTCTCTGAGGCTGTTCTGAGGCTGTTGGGGTCATCTCAGTGGACAAGGGAGAGCCATTCTTGTTGGTTCTGGGAGAGGGTACATTGATATTTTCCCTGTTATGTCAGAAAGGGTGGTCCCATTTTTACTGTAAAAATCCCCTCAGAAAATCAAGTATGTATCTACTCTTCCTAAATTTTCTTTTGATAGGAGCAGTTTACTGGGTCTGGCTCAGGACTTAATTCAGACTGTTGGTCCTTCTTGTAAATTAGTTTCTGATAAAAGAAAGGGGGATACCTCTTTATAGGTTCATAGGTAGGTACTAGGCTATTAGCCCAAGGGCCTATATAAGCCTAGCCAAAAAGGTACCCTGGCTTTTGCCACCCAGGAAAATTATTTTCCTGTGCCACTGTCGAGCAGAGCCACAAAAGTGATCCTTGGGGTGATTTTCCTATTTCCCATCCAATCATCAAGATTTTTCTTGAAGAGTGCTAATGAGGAGCTTTGTTTGATATAGATAGGTAGTTTGTTCCAGAGTATGGGAAGTCTATGGGACAGGAATCTATCCCTCCAGCATGTTCTGTTTATTGTGGTTTCAAGGTTTAGGTCCCCAGAGCGTGTAGCATGGAGGGGTTTGGATTTCTTTAAGTGGAGCATGTCCAACAGCTCTGGGTTTGACATAGCTTTGTATGTTAGGCAGAGATCGCCTCTGAGTAGGTGATATGTGACGGAGTAAAGCTGGAGATATTTCAGACAGTCTGCATAGAGCATCTGTTTGAGGCCAGTAATCCTCTTTTTGAGGTATTTATGTGGCCTTTCCAGTTGTTGCACATTTCTTGTGAGGTACATACCAAAAGGGGCATTGTATTCTATAATGGGTCTAATGAGTGACGAGTAGAGGGGTACAATGACCTTTTTTTTCCTGGGTGAGAAACCTTTTGTGATGAGGTGTGCCATGTAGAAGGATTTCCTGACTACTGTGGTGATGTGATTATCAAAGGAGAGACTACTGTCCACCAGTGACCCAAGGTCTCTTATCACACTTTCAGTGTTAAGTTTACTACCGCCTATGTGGTAGTTCATGGGTACAGAGTTTTTAACAAAGGGGATGACAATGCACTTTTTGGCATTGAGCTTGAGGCCATGGCTTTGACATCAGGCATCTGTCTCAGTGAGGTTCTTTTGTGGGATGTCCACATTGTTAGGAGTTTTGATTATGGTTCCTAGTTTGCAGTCATCTGCAAACTTCTTTAGCTAAAGATTTTCTGTGTTACCCTGCACTTCAGAGAAGTAGATACCAAACAGGAGAGGACCCAGGACTGTACCTTGGGGTACTCCACTTGCCACTGGTCTGAAGTCAGATTTGGAGTCTGCTACTTTCACAGTGTAGGTTCTGTCAGTGAGCCAGTTGTCAACCCATCTTGTGACATAGGAATTTATACCTAGTTTCATGCATTGAACTATAATTCCAGAGTGGGGGATGGTGTCAAAAGCCTTGGTGAGATCTAGATAGGCTGTGTGAACCACCTTACCCTCGTCTACAGCTTTGGCGACTGCTTCAATGAAGTCTATCAGGTTTAGGAGACATGATCTGCCTTTTAGAAACCCAAACTGGGTGGGGTTCAGAGTTTGGAGAATACCAATGTCTTTGTTTATGAGTTCCATGATGATATTTTCCATGACCTTGTAGACCAGGCTAATCAGGCTAATGGGGCGGTAGTTCCTGGGGTCTGTGGTGGAACCCCCTTTGTGAAGTGGGATAATTGTTGCTGTGCACCATTCAGTGGGCACAAAGCCTGAGGTGAGGCTACGATTGAACATGGTACTAAGGTAGGGTGCCAGTACGTTCTATAGTCCATGTAGAAAGCAGCCTGGGATGTTGTCAGGTCCTATGATGCTGCATTCTTGGCTTTGGAGAGTGTGTTTTTTACCTGTGCAGCCATGATTACAGGAACATTGCATTCTTCCAGTATAGAGATGGGCCCTTTAGGGAGTGAAAAGGGAGTAAAGTTAGCACTGAATCTTCTGCCAGGATGTTGGCAATATCAGTTGGCTCTGTATATTTAGTGCCATTGTGCTGTAACTCAGAGCAGATATGAGTATTGCCATTGAGATTCTTGACATAGCTATAGAATGCTTTGTGGTTGTCTTTAGAATCAGTGGTGATTTTGTTTTCGTAACTAGTTTTGGAGGATTTTATGAGGGATCTCAGCTTCTTACTGAGGCTGACCAGGGAGTTCCTCCAATCATGGGATTTTACTGTTTTTTGCAACAGTTTCTTTCTTCTGTTGTAGAGTTTGTTTATGGCAGGGGACCACCAGATTGGCTTCATTTTTTTTGGAGGATAGCATCTTGGTTCTGTTAGGGATAGCACAATCCATGCACTTGTGTAAGTGCTTATAAAGTGCAATTGTGTAGGGTTCAACAGTCGTACCTCTATTGTCCATTTGCATGGGTGTTGTGAAGTTTGCCACTTCTGTCTTGAGAAGCATGAAGTTGGCTTTGGAGAACTCTTTTACAGTAGTTTCCCTAATGGGGGTGGGATGTGGATGCCTAGAGTGATTAGCTTGTGGTCGGATCTGACCAACGAGGAATTGACTTTTGGTGTGGAACATCAGTCTCCCATGTTGGTAATGACCAGGTCTAGGATATTGCTGCCCCTGGTGAGGGTGTGGATAAGTTGATCCAAGGCATTGGAATTTATGAATTCCAGAAAGCATTGAGCAAAAAAGTTGGTACATGAGTAGTTTTCCCAGTTAATGGTGGGGTAGTTGAAATTGCCCATTATTAAGGTGTTGGGTTGTACCCTAATATTTTCCAGTGTGTCAAGAAATGAGGAGTGGGAATCCTGGGGCATGGTGGGGGATCTATAGCAATCTACAATTTGGATTAGGGTCTTGCCCAGAGTTAGTTGCACTTGGATAATCTCGGATGCATTATGCTGAGCAACTAGCCTGGAGGTGTGGATATCCTTAATGAATATGGACACGCCTCTGCCTTTAGTGCTTTGGTCCAGGTTAGGTGGCCGAAAGGTGTGGTATGAATTATAGCCTGGTAATGCAGGGGTGTTCTCTGGAGCCTTGAATCAGGTCTCTGACACTGCACAGATGTCGATGTTCTCCATTTTAAGGAGTGCCTCAAGTGAGTGCATTTTGAGGTTTAGACTTCAAGCATTAAGTAGCATTACCCTCAGATTTTGCTTGCTTGTACCTGTTACAGTCATGAATTTGTCATTTGAATCTTGCCTCAAAAAGGCACTATAGGGGTAGCAAGAGCCTTAGTCAGTATCTGAAATCCCAAAGGTGACAGGTGCAGGCCATCTCTGGCAAAGCACTGTGGTCTGTTGATCATGTCATCCCAGGCAGACAGATACTGGATTCCCTTAGAAATACTCCAGAAGCTTAGCCAATTGTTAAAGTCAATCATTTTGTCCTTGTACTGCGGTATAATTCTGGGCGATGGCAGGATGCTAGTCAGAGCTAGGGTCATACCCGTCTGGGCTACAAGATCAGAGAGCTCTTCCATGTCTCTTTTTATGTAATCCAGGGAGGTACATCTCAGGTTGTTCACACCAACATGGATAATGACATAGTTGTACTTGTTGTGGAGTGACCTGAGTGCGTGGGTTATGTGACGGTTCCTGGCACCCAACAGGCAGCTGACAATAACCTCCTCCTTCTTTAGCCTGGTGAGTGGGACATCAGTGTGCCTGACTATAGAGTCACCTACTACTAGTGTGTTGGGTACATTGTTTTCCTTATGGGCTGTGGTTGATTAACACACTGAGTCTGTGGGCTGTGTGTCATTTGGGTTGTGTTGGGGGGGTGGAGGTTGCTTGTGTTTCTGCTTTGGAGGTCTCTGTTGCTTGAGTAAATTATTATTGAGAGCCTCTGTGAATGTTTTTGTGTTTCTATGTGTGGATTTTGGTGGTGTAGGTTTTGAGGGACTATGTGATGAGTGTGGTGTGGTGCAAGTGTTTACCTTCTCCTCTTGACTGCCTAGTCCAGTCTTGACTGAAGAGAGCTTTGCTTCCAGTTTGACTATATAAGTGCATCTCTCACAGGTTGTAGTTTCGGGTGGTAAGAGGAGAGGGTTGTCTGTGTACATGAGGCAATTGCTGCATTGCCCCAAGATGTCCAGATTCATCAGGTATTCAGGAGAAAACACCGGGAGCTGACCCTTAGACATGCCTGGATAGGTGCTTATTTATTAAGTACTAAAAACTGTTTTCCTCTAGATAAGTGAGGAAAGTTGAGTGCTGTTGTAATTAGTAGCTTATTTAGTGCTTATGAGTTCTGAACAAGTGCTGAGCACTAAGAAACATATTTGATTGTTAAAACTAAAAAACTGACTAGTTCTAAGGGAAAATTTGAAGAGCAGATTTTATGGCGCCAGGAATAGTCTAACCCTAACTAAGCGGCGATGCCTAAAGTGTATTTTTTTTTAACATTAGCAAATGAGCAAACCGATTGACCAATAAGAGCTAAAAACTGAGCCCCATTCCAGCAGTCTTTGATCAGACAAGTTCTAACTGCACACTCCTGCAGGGAAACATTCTCCAAAAAAAGATGACCTGGATTAGTGCTCAAGTTATACAAACAAAGGTAGATTCAGTAGGTCAGAATCTAGTCTATGCTACAGCAAACAAGGCGTACCAATTTCAGAAAGAAAAAGTGCAAATAAGCAGGCACAATAAGCCTCTAACCAGAAATTACCAGCACAGAAGGGCAGAATCTACCCTCTCCTCCCACAAGAGTGCAGACCATACCTTCTTAATGTAAAACAACTGGTCTGAGGCCCAAGTGCGTAAACCAAAGGCTTAGAATAACAGTTACAATTTAATCAGGCTACTAACAAGCAGTAATAAATGCACCAGAATAAATGCAATTAAGTGCTTTTAAGAACAGGCAACAAAAGCAAAATAAAGTAATAAAGTAGGAAGAAACACAAATACAGTAAAAGCAGATGAATAAAGTGTATTTTTTTAATATAACAATATAAAATGAGCAAGCTGATTTAAACAAATTACCCACGTAACCAGTAAAAAGCTCCAAACTGAGCCCTGTTCCAGCAGTCTTTAATCATACAAGTTCTAACTCCACATTCCTGCCACTAGGGTACAGGGGAACTTTCAACAAAAAAGATGGCTTGGATCAGTGCTCAAGTTATACAAACAAAGCTAGATTCAGCAGGCCTGAATCTAATCTATGCTACAGCAAACAAGGTGCACCAATTTCAGAAATAAATGGTTCAAATAAGCAGGCACAATAAGCCTTTAACCAGAAATTCCCAGCTCAGAAGGGCAGAATCTAGCCTCTCCTCCCTCAAGAGTGCTGACCACAAACCTTCTTTATGTAAAATAACTGGCCTGAAGCCCAAGTGCTTAAACAAGAACTAATACACTTGTATAATAGACACTGAGCCTTCAATCAGCAATTCCCAACTTAGAAGGATGTTAGCTACCTGTCCTGCCACAACAGTGCAGACCACAAACCTTATTAATGTAAAATAACTGGGCTGATGCCCAGGTGCTTAAACCAAAAGGCTTAGAATAACAGTTACAGTTTAATCAGTCTACTACCAAGCAGTAATAAATGCAGCAGAATAAGGAAAACTGAGTACTTTCAAGATGAGGCAAAAGCAAAATAATGTAATAAAGTAGGAAGAAACATGAATACAGTAAGATCAGATGAATAAAGTGCAATTTTTTTCTCTGTATTAGGTAGAATGAGCTAATGACACTAGACTGGGAGGAGTGTCATAGATCAAATATACATAAGGGGCAGTCAATTGCAAAGCCACCAAGTATAAGAAGAAGATACCAATAGTGAGGGAGGGTGGGAACACACAAGTTGTTAGACCACTATTTAACAGAGCAGGAATAAGGGTGGGAGAAAAAAACTTCAATTTCAGCATAGATCAGAAGTCAGCAAATGTATATCTAAATCAATCAAGCAAAAAAAATTACGATGATACAGAACTTTGAAAAGAAGTGCCAGAAAAATATACTTATCACTTTATATTTAGAATTGTTTCAGTAGCACTTTCAGTCAGAACACAAGGAGCTTCAAGCAATGAATGCAGAGGTTAACAACAGGGAATATTAATTATACTAGCAAGCCTTGAGACAATCAGATAAAACTCAAAATACTGTTAGACCACTATTTAAAACAGCAGGAATAAGGGTGGGAGAAAACACAGCAATTTCAGCATAGATTAGAAGCCAGCAAATATATATTTAAATCAATCAAGAAGAAAAAAAGTTAGGATAATACAGAACATTGAAAAGAAGTGCTAGAAACATATACTTATCACTTTATATTTCAAATTGTTTCAGTAGCACTTTCAGTCAGAACACAAGGAGCTTCAAGCAATTAATGCAGAGGTTAACAACAGGGGATATTAATTATACTAGCAAGCCTTGAGATAATCAGATAAAACTCAAAAAGTTGTTAGACCACTATTAACACAGCAGGAATAAGGGTGGGAGAAAAACCAGCAATTCCAGCATAGATCAGAAGCCAGAAAAAAAATGTATATATATATATATATATATATATATATATATATATATATATATATATACATATATATATATATATATATATATATATATATATATATATATATATATATATATATATATATATATATATATATCAATCAAGCAAAAAAATAAGATAATACAGAACTTTGAAAAGAAGTGCCAGAAAAATATATTTATCACTTTATATTTTGACTTGTTTCATTAGCATTTTCAGTCAGAACACAAGGAGCTTCAAGCAATGAATGCAGACAACAGGGAATATTAATTATACTAGCAAGCCTTGAGACAATCAGATAAAACTCAAAAAGTTGTTAGACCACTATTTAACATAGCAGGAATAAGGGTGGGAAAAAAACCAACAATTTCAGCATAGATCCGAAGCCAGCAAATAAATATCTAAATCAATCAAGCAAAAAAATTAGGATAATACTGAACTTTGAAAATAAGTGCCAGAAAAATATACTTACCACTTTGTATTTCAAATTGTTTCAGTAGCACTTTCAATCAGAACACAAGGAGCTTCAAACAATGAATGCAGAGGTTAACAACAGGGAATATTAATTATACTTGCAAGCCTTGAGACAATCAGATAAAACTCAAAATGTTGTTAGATCACTATTTAACACAACAGGAATAAGGGTGGGAGAAAAAACATCAATTTCAGCATAGATCAGAAGCCAGCAAATATATAATCTGAATCTCCTTTTTTCTCTTTGGCAACAGAATGTTTCAGACAAATGTGTTCTGAAAATCATTCATCAGGGTTGCAGTTGTCAATGAGAGGAAATTCTTCATTTCCAGGGGTCATTTCTCCTCCATGGCAGACACTTTGTTTCCATCTGTTATGCATCTCATGCTGTCCCAAGCAGTGACAGAACCAATTCTGCCTTACCAGGCGGGAAGGGTTTTTAATTCAAGGATGTTTTTTGTGTGAAAGAATGGAGACCAGTTCTGGATCTTGCTTTCCTAAACTTGTTTTTGATATTGGCAAATTCAAAATGATGTCATTTCACAACATGTTACCTCTTTTTCCTCTTTCAAGTTTTCTGGTAGTACTAGACTTAAAAGGTGCTTATCATCACATCTCTATTCAACCAGACTTCAGGCATTTCTTAAGGTTTTGTGTACCTCTGGGTCTCATTGTCAGTTCTCTGTCTTAGTTTTCATACTGTCCACTGCACTAAGAGTGTTCACAAAGTATCTAGCTCCAGTTATAGCTCATTACAGGCTACTGGGTATCCTTATTCTTCCATAGTTAGACGACTTGCTTAACTTTGCAGAGTCATTGTCATTGTGTCGGGACTCTCACTCTCTCTCTTTTGGGTGAGAGATTTCATACACAAGCTGTGATTCCAAGTGAACATTCAAAAGCCTTTCTTGACTCCTTCACATAGGATTGTGTTTGTAAGACATCAACCAGACACCGCAGTTCAAGGAACTTTTCTTCCACTGGAAAAAATAGACCTTTATATAAATATATTTCTAAGTTTTCCCATTCAGACTTTAGACACTGCGAGGGGAATACCTCAGGATTTTGGGTCCCTTGGTATATACAATTCTCATGATACCACTGGCATGGCTCCACATGAGAAAGACACAGTGGTATCTGAAATCTTTTTGGTCCCAGAATCAACATCCTTTATCTTTTCAAATCTCAGTCCTGTGGTTTGTCAGAAGAAAAATCTTTTGATGGATACACTAGATATAGCTAAATCCAGGTGTCCCCTTCTCATTCCATGTTCCAAATCAGTCAGTAATGACAGATGTGATGGACTCAACTCCCTGAACCATATTTGACACACTAGACTTCTTTAAGTTGTTGCAATACTATAGTCATGCAGTACATTAACAAGCAAGAGGGAACCAGGTCATACCCACATTTGCAGACTCGCCATGTTTTTTGGGATATAGCTACACAGCACAGTCTCAATCTTCACGCATCCTGCATTCTATCATAGAAAAACTATTTGGCAGACAAATTGAGAAGGTCCAGGGCAGACTCTCATAGATGGAAACTAGATCAGGGTGTCTGTCTTCCATGATTTGTCTCATCTGTGGGGGAGTTCCTCAAGTAGATTTCTTTGCCTCCTCTATGAACAATCAACTGGCAAGATTCTGTTCCAGAACTCCAAGCAAGAAGGCCTGGAAAACAGATGTCTTTTCTTATTTTTGGACAGAAATGGTCCTGTATGCATTTCCACCCTATCAATTAATATCCAGGGTACTGCGGAAGATTCAGAAGGAATCCCCCAAAATCATTGTGGTGATTCCATTTTGGCCCAGGCAACCCTGGTCCTGTTTTCTTTTGGAAATGGCCAGGGGCAATTACCACAAGCTTCCTGAGAGACTGGATTCACTCACACAAGAACAAGGGTGTTTGATACACCTCATCATCAATCATCTTCAGATGATTGCCTGGATGATAGGGTCTTAATTACTTTTAGGCACTATTTTACTGAGAGTGTGCAGCAGGTATTAATGTATACAGAATGCCTGGTACTAGAAAATCATATAATAACAAATAGGAAAGGTATTTGGTGCTAACAAGATAACCATTACCCATTCAGGGCTAGTTGTTGTCTTTTTTTACAAAAATTGTGTAAGTTGCTATCCCATGGCCCTTCTTATTCCTCTATCAAGTTTAATTTTCATCCATTTTAGCATGTCTTCCCATGGATCCTCCTTTTTCAATGTGGTCTCATGTCAAAATGTTCTTAACAGGGGTTTTGCATAAGAGACCTCCAAGAAAACTAGTGGCCTCTCCTTGGGATCTTAATTTTGGGTTAGAGAAGTTAATGTTTTCTCCATCTGAAGCAGCTAATCCTGTTGACTTGAAGTTCTTAACATAGAAATCAGTTTTATTGTTTGCTCTGACCTCTGCTTTAAGAGTGTATGAGTTGCAAGCTCTTATGGTGAGTCAGTCCTTCCTCCTTTTCCACAGGGACAGGGTTTCTTTGAGAACTAATCCTTCATTCATGCCTAAAGTGGCATCTGAGTCTACTTTAAGCCAAACTATCCATCTTCCCCTTTTCATTCTTGAACCAGAAAATGAGGGAGAAAAGGTACTGCACACCTTTGATGTCCACAGGCAACTATGGTACTATCTTGACAGAACTAACTCTTTCAGATCTTTGGATTGTTTATTTCTTGTGATGGTAAGAAGAAGGGACAACCTGTGTCAAAACAGACTATTTACAAATGGATATCTAAGGTTATTATCTTTTGTTAAACTGACAATAACAAAACAATTTCAGGCAGGACCAAGGCCCACTCGGGTCTATATCATATGAGCGAATCGCACAAATTGTGAACGCTCATAATATCGAACATACCCGACCTCGAACTTCCTATAGCCCCCCACACCCCCAGCTAAATATATATTCCAACTCTGAGATCGCACTACAGTGAGTAAAGAGCAAAAATCCCATTCTTCACTGTACTGCAATCTCAGAAAAAGCACTTCGATGTTTGATACATTCAATAATATGAGAGTTCACAATTTGTACAAATCGCTTATATAATATAAACCTGGCCCACTCTACTTGGGCCTTGGTTTCATCTATGGCTTTTTGGAAAGGGTTGGATAATAGAAATATACTGGAAGCTGCAACTTGCTCTTCTTTTCTAAGACTAGATCAATTTTGCAAGGACCATTCTCCAGGGGTTCTGAACCCTTCTCCTTTCACCTCCCAAATGTAGTTAACTATGGTAGTCTATCCACATAGCTATGTCTACATCACCAGTGATAAATATGATGAATTCAGTACAGTTGTACTGCTAATAAAACTGACTGTTGTAGCCTTGTGTCCTCCCCCACCCCCAGCTAGTGCAGTAATCCTAACTGTCTAATTAGACAGTATACATTTAATTCAGATCCCTGTGACTAAATTAACCATCAAGCAGCCCTCTCAGTGCTTTTTGCCTTAGTTTGTATCACTTGGAGGCCCACCTGTTTATTTGCATCTCTATACATTCCCCTTCATTGCTAATGTATCTCACTACTCTAATCTGTGCACAAACTGGCTACTAATAAGCAAGTCAATGTGAAGACACATTCCCAACCTTAATAAGCTTTGCTGTCTCTTCTCTCCTTCACTTTACAGGTAGTTTGAATTATTACTTACCCCCTCTCAGGCCTTCACTAATAGATTTGCACTGATTGCTTCTCTGGTTTCACTGGTTTCTTTGCATCCCACCTTGTTTACACCCCTTGTGCTATCTCCCTCACCCAATACAAAGTCTGTATTAGAATGCTGCTGAGCATGGAGCCATCTTTAAATTTCTAGTCTCCCACCAGGACACAAGTGCTCTTCAGCAATTGCATTCTGCTTGCTAGTAAGTCATTAGACCTCAGGAATTTGTTTAAAGTGTTCAGATTTGTAAAGTAATACTTAACGTTTTACTCTTGTCTTGGTGGGCACTGCCCTGCTCCATTCACCCTTGCTAACGCTCAGGCTCTCACCACTCCCCTGCCCCCTATTCCCTCCCACCCCCACTACCTCTACATTTATAGTAATCACAGCCACACCCACAGCTCACCCTCACATCACCTCCACCAATCACAGCTCCTCAAGTCAGATCACATTATACCACACCAATTTGCTCCACCACAAAAACTCCCAACCACTCTTATTCCCACTAGGCATTATTTACATCGCTCACACTACTTACCCATCCACATATAGTGCAACCCTATAATTCCTATCCAGACCCCCACCTAGAACCAACTTAAACTTTATAACCATAACTATCACACAACTAAGTCAAGTCTGTCTTCTCATAATTCTTTATAACACCACAAGTTATCACTATAGCAATATCCCTAAACTTAGTAGCACAACACTACATTATGCACTCTCATATACAGACACCGCACATTATAGTAATATCTGCCAACAATTGTTCAAGAACTACATAACGGACCAGTTCAGAACTAAACACATATGCTCTCATTTCTACTCCAAAAAAAAAACCAATACTTTCCCACATTCATCACCAAACTCCAACATCTGCATCACCATTTTAACACCAGGTTCACCATAGGTGGGGATATCCACCCCAACCTAGGCCCAAATCCATCCTGTCCAACACATACTGCTCCAACACAAATATCAGAATATAACACCCCCACTATCTTCATCCCTGGGCAAATCAAAAACAGCAGCAAAACCAACCATCTTTTAATGCTAAATATTAATATTAGAAGTATCAAAAAGAAAATACCTGAACTCCAGGCCACAATAGCACACTACTCCCCAGACATAGTTGCTTTAACAGAAACCTGGCTAAATAAAAACATAGCTAACTCAGACGTTCTCCCTACTGGCTACAGTATCATTAGACAAGACATACCACTTCATAAAGGGGGTGGAGCTGCCTTACTGTATAAGTCGAACTTAACTGAACGTCAATTACCAAACTCCTACCCCTCCCTCAATAATTGGGACATACTTATCTCACAACTTCAACTTCACCCTACAAAGGTCATCACTACAATTGTGGTCTATATTCCACCTGGTAATACACCTGCTAGCCTTGAAGAATTCTTATCCTGGTGTTCTTCCACATACTCACAAGAAACCTTTATTCTGGGGGATTTCAACCTAGATTGGTTCACTTGCATATCAGAACCACCAAGTAATCTAATAAATATCCATGGCTACCAGCAGCTAGTCCAAATTCCAACTAGATGTGATAAAGAATCTAAAAGGGAATCCATTTTTGACTGGGTCCTACCTAACAACCCCACATTGTACCCCCACGCAGGCAGTCTCCCAGACACCTTAAGTGACCACAACATAATATACCTTATACATAGTATAACAAGCATATGCAAAACCACTAACTATATATCCACTAGAAACACAAAAAAATTCTCTCCTGAGGTCCTCAATACTTTACTGTGCAATTGTGACTGGACCCCCATAAAAACTCTCCCACTTCACCAGGCTGTAGCATATTTCAACAAAACATTTCTACAACACCTAGACACTGTCACTCCATTGCGCAAATTCAAGGTTAGAACCTCTACAAACCCCTGGCTCAGTGAAGAAACCAAACAAATCCTCAAGTCCAGAGAGACATTGCCTGGCTTTACTATAAAAAAAAAAACAAAGAAACACAAAGCCTAACTAAGTACCAAGAACTGTGCAACCATGCAAAAAAATGCATTAAGCTGGACAAAAAATCCTACTACATGACATTACAAACTAAATACCAACACAACTCCCAAATATTTTGGGAAAATGTAAACCAGCTACTAAAACCCACCCAAAAGGCTACCCCCAAACCTAACACTAAAGTTCCCATTGAAACACAATTCAACTCCCACTTTGTGAACTCAATTCTATCCTTAGTATCACAGGACAGTCCCTTTCTCGCTACCCCCCCAACACAAATAACACTAATACAAGCTTTACTCTCAAAACAGTTTCCACCACTTCAATCAAAAGCATGCTCTCCAAACTAAAAACCTCATCAACAGCAGCCGACCTACTCCCCAGCTATTTCTTGAAACTCACAGCAGACACTATTGCTATCCCAATCTCCACTCTCATAAACAGATCAACTGTTGAAAACTATTTTCCCAAACTCTGGAAAATATCCTGTGTTCAACCATACATAAAAGCCGGACCTGCACTGAACTTAATAACTACAGACCCATTGCTTTACTCTCCCCCTGGCCAAAATCCTAGAAAAATGCTTCCATACCCAGGTGGTAAAATATCTCCTAGACAGCAACATCCTGTCACCTACTCAGCATGGTTTCAGACCTGCCAATAGTACCTCTACAGCCCTCCTCTGCTTCACAGACACAGTAAACCATCTGAAAAACGAAGGCCTACAGGTGTGAACTCTTTTTTTGGATATGTCCAAAGCATTTGACACAGTCTCACACCAAATCCTGCTAAACAAACTAAACCAATATCACCTATCAAATTCCACTCTTACCTGGTTCCAAAGCTACTTAACTGACAGGTACCAAGCTGTGAAATGGGAAAATTCCCTGTCTCTTCAGCTGCCCATAACTATAGGAGTCCCACAGGGTACTATCTTAGGACCACTACTATGCACAATCTTCACAAATGACCTCCATACCTCCACACAGCATGCATCTATCATTCAGTATGCAGATGACACTACCTTAATCTGTGCTGCACAAAACATTCCCACCCTCCTGCAAATAACTCATCTGGCATTCTCTGATGTTAAAAACTACCTTACCAAAGCCCAACTTTTCCTCAATCCAGAGAAAACTCAGCTTATGATTATAACCAGTTCTAACATAAACACTGATAACAGTCAATTCACTATCTACTCCACAAATGCTACTCCAATCTCTCCAGTGGCACAGGCTAAGCTATTGGGAATAACCATAGACTCCCACCTAAAATTTGATAGTCATCTCAACTTAACTATTAAAAAAGTACATGCCAAACTGGGATCACTCTACCATATCAAACCATTTCTTACCAACAACACAAGATCAGCCATTGCTTGCTCCCAACTTCTATCTACCCTACGCTATGCTTCTCCCATTCTGACTAATCTTAACAAAACTGAAGTAAGCAAAATGGAAGCCTGCTATAACAGAATTGCCCATATAGAACTCATCACTGTACTGCTTTGAGACAGCTCCACTGGCTTGAACTGCCCAACCTCCTAACCTACAATCAGCTCTGCCTCTGTCATTTGATCTATTACCTCCCCAATAAGTGTCCTGCCCTCAAAATCCTAGTACAACATCACTCACCCAAAAGGCCTCTTAGATCATCAAGCAAACTACTACTAGAAGTCACCAACAGCTACAATAGCTTTGGAGATACACTATATAGTAGTTCAGTGGCTAAAAATTGGAACTCTGTCCCCGCTAGCATTCAAAACACATAATCAAAAGCTTCCTTTAAAGACCTCATCAGGCAACATCTCAAGCAAAGTTGGCAGTGCCATGATTGCTCCCCAGGCTAGTGAAAGTAGATAAGGTACACATACTAAACCTAGAGTACTTGATAATAGCTTTCAGTCTTACTCACAAACACTGGCTAATTTACAATGTATATACTGTAGCTGTGTACTATGTATATATTCTACCTATGTTCCAAATTTCAGCTGTGCGCCACAAATCTATGAATTATCCTTATTTTTAAATTAATATTTTTTGTTTGTTCTCTCCACTGTAACTGTTGATGTGCTGCATACCACTGTAAATGCATGTCTTTTGTAATTTGTGTGTATACTGATCATGTCTAAATAACTAAATGTATCTGTAATTTTTCTATGTGGAGCTTTTCTCCCCGGGCCTCTGCTGAAAAAGGGCCTTTTTGGCTCAGTCAGACACCCCCGGTTAACAAATGTAAAATAAAATAAAATAAATAAATTGTGTAAGTTGAACTTACAATAACAGTAGATGCTTGAATGATCACTGTTGCAGTAGCTGCTTTCTCCTTCATTCCACCTTGTTTTATTGGTGTTGTTTTTTTACACCAGGGTGTGGGCATTTATTTTTTGTTGCTCCTAGCATTGCCCTTTCATGGCTCAGCCTCACTCTGTCTGCTGGCAGTAAAGCTCTGAAGGGCTTGGAGCCCAACTTGTGTTTCAGTCAGCTCATCTCAAGCTGCTTGACTGTTTGGGTGTGTGGAAGATGCCCTGGAGCTTTGGTATCTGGCTAGCTTTTATATCCTTGGCAGGATATAACCCATATACCTAAGGATACTGCAGCAGTGATCATTCGAACATCTACTGCTAAGATAGGTTCAACTTGTACAACTATACTTTTACTTTTTTATCAATATTGAGTAATGATGGGGCAGGTAAATGGGGATTACTTGCATTTCAATTATCTGAAGATAACAGGTAAGGCAAAGGTATTGTCTGTACAGCTGTTCATGGAGAAGTGAAGTTATGTCATATATTACAGAATTCCTGAAATGAATTGTAGAGGTAATATTTTATTTATTTGTTTACCGGGAAAGTCCGACTGGACACAGGTCCTTTTTCAGCGGAGGCCTAGGAGAAAAACTCCATGAGTAACAATAAATTTTAATGCACAAATTACAATAATCAATAAAGTGTAAAGTAAACAGAATTTAGTATACATAAGACAATACAAATTTGTTACATTATGACAACAAAACTTAGACTTTGAACTTAGCTATTACTATTTGTAAAGTATGACTTATGTCAAGATATAAGATTAAGACAGGCTGGTAGGAATAAAAGATTAAACACAGGGGAAGAAGATGAATATGGTTGGGGTATACTGTGATCTATCAGAGCATTCACGAGAGGTTAGTACAGATTATGCTATTAATGTGAAATAGTATTTTGATGTAAAAGATACTGACAAAAAGAAAGTGAAGCTACAAACTGGGAACACTGTTCTCTTAAGAAAAAAGCATCATTCTGTGTTTATATTTCACTTAAGAAAAGAGTCAGAAACAGAAAGTTAGGAAATGGTAAGTTATTCAAGAAGAAAAATAACATCAAAACATTCATTAATCTCTTACACTGATATTCTGAATGTGATGTGTATTTATTTTAACTAGTGCTTTAACAGTGAATTTATTTTAGTCACTATATATATATATATATATATATATATATATATATATATATATATATATATTTGTTTTTTTTATTTTATTTATTTTATTTTTTTATTTTACATTTGTTAATCAGGAAGGTCCAACTGGATATATGTCCATTTTCAGCGGAGGCCCGGGGAGAAAAGCTCCATACAGTAGACATAAGACAGACAACATAATACACTGTAAAATAAAATAGAGAAATACAATCCAGAAATTTTTTTGCATAATTACATAATGAAACCATTCCATTATAAAAGTAATTCAAGAGTAGATGTTATACAATGTATTTGAAGGTCATTTTCGAAGTTCCCAGGCCAACAATCAAGAGGTGCATATATAATTGTGTTACATAATATACATTCTAGATTTCACTTAATTACATGACAGTACAGAGTAATATAGGTAGGATTCTGAGACACTGCTAAGAGACCATAGGTGGGTGAACAGTAGTAAAGTGTGGGGAATTAGTCAGGGGTAGAGCAAGGACAGAGCCATCGCAAAGTGGAGTATTGAGTAATGCTCTTTTTAAATTGGGTTGGAGAGCATTGTAAGGTTAGTTATGTAGGGAGAGAGTTCCAGACTTTACCTAATGAGTTCATAAACAGAGCTTCCCCAGCTGAGTTGTTGCTTTGAAGGTGAAAGCTAACATTTTGTTAGAGGATCGGAGAGTTTTAAGGTTATGGTAGGGGGTGATGAGTGTTTTAAGATCGGGTGTCCATTCAGGCTGATAGAGAATCTTGTGGGTGATTATTAGTTGGTTAGTTAGTAGAAGGTTAGGTAGTCCAAGCAAGCTTAGTGGTTTGAGGTTGTGGCAATGATGGGTCCTATAGGCAGAGGTGGTAGTAAATCTGGCAATGAGATTATAGCAGGTTGTGAGATTGTTCAGGGAGGTTTTACTCAGGTTGATGAATAGTGGGGAGGCTTAGAAAAGTGTGGATAGGAGATGAGTGCGAGCAAGAACAGTTCTGGCAAGGGGAGTTAAGAAAGGTTTGATTCTATGTAGAGAGCCAAGTTTTTTATTTACTGTTTTGATGGTGTGGTCGATATGCAGATCAAACTTTAGGTTGTTGTCAACTATGACTCCTAGTAGTTTAGTTGAGGAGTCTGGTGAGATAATAGTGCCATTGTTAGATGTAATGGAGAAGGTTAGAGAGGAGGTCTTACGAGATGGGGAGAATAGCAGCAGTTTGGTTTTTTGGGGTCTAATATTAGACAGCAATAGAGGAGCCAATTTTCAACCATGCTAAATGTGTTTTGAAATAGTGTCAGTAGTTCTTCTGGGGTTGTGGCGGAGCAGATCAGGGTTGAGTCATCCGCATATTGGATACAGGTAGTGTCTGGTATTACTTTATGCAAGTCATTAATGAATATGGAAAATAAGAGGGGCCCTAAGATGGATCCTTGGGAGACTCCAAGAGTTAAAGGTAAGAGAGTAGATAGGTTGTCTTTCCACAGGGCTGCCTGTTGTCTACCTCCCAGATATGACTTAAACCATTGTATAGTATGGGTGTCTAGGGAGATTATTTTTAGGGTTTGCAGAAGAAGTTGGTGGTTTACCATGTTGAAAGCTTTGGAAAGATCTAGGAAGATGGCTGAGGAGAGTTTATTGCTATTATGTTTGTGATTTATGGCATTGGTGAAGGAAAGTAGGGCTGTGGTGGTACTGTAGTTTGGTCTGAAGCCATGTTGAGAGTTTGACAAGTGATTGTTATCAAGAAGATAGGCTAGGAGTTGTTTTTGGATACATTTTTCCAGGATTTTGGCTATAGGAGAGTATTGCTATGGGTCTGTAGTTTGAGATTTCAGTGCAACTGCCTCCCTTGTGGATTTGAATGATATGAGATACTTTCCAGGTATATATATATATATATATATATATATATATATATATATATATATATATATATATATATATATATATATATATATATATATATATATATATATATATATGTGTGTGTGTGTGTGTGTGTGTGTGTGTGTGTGTGAAGCCAAATCAGGAGTGCAAAACTTGCAAAAAATAAATTACAAAATTGCAGATTACAAACAAGTAAATAAAATAAAGTATAACACTCTAGATTTACAGGAGAGCAAACACAGTGCAAAATGAAATAGATGATTTATTTAAGAAATAAATATAATAAAACATTAACATGTTATTTATAAAAAAATAAGCAGGGTGAAACAAAAAACATCAGATATAATTTAGTCAATAATTAGTACTAGTCACTTTATTTTAATTGTTTTAGCCTCAGCTGCAGTTTATGTTGATTTTATGATCATCTCATACATATCAATGAATATGCTTAAAAGGCAATGGATATTCTGTTTTGGATACAGTCATTGCAATTTCATAAATCGGAAAGTCTTTTCCCCAGCAATAACTATTATGGAGCTTGTGCTAACTTCAATCTGCAAAGCTAAAGTACTACCTATGTTAGCCCCAATAATATTCCATGTTCCTTAATCAACAGCTCCAAACATGTTGCCACTGAACCCCTCCTAAAATTTTTCACTTTACGTACAGCAGCAAGGAATGGTCCAGAGGTATTAAAAATGGCATCTGGCTCACTTCATAAAGGGGACCCCACCTCAGATCTTGGTAATAAGCTTAATTTGTGAGGCAATAGAATGTACTGTGCCTGATTTCATAAGTTCCAATATAACAATTCTTATTGCCCTAGACCTGCAACAATAAGTTTTTTGTTAAAGGGAGTTCATGTATTTCTAAATGCAATAAATTATTTACAGAAAGCTATTGATAATGATCAGGCAGTTCAAATAGCATATCAGGATCTGTCCAAGACTTTTGAAACTATTTCCTTTGGCAGAGCTGTAAATAAACATGAAGGCCTATACATAAATTATTATGTTGGAAGATGGATAGTAAATTGTCTTTCAGATAGAGCCCTTAAAGTGAAGGTGACTGGTGTCACTACAGAAACCAAAAATATGACTAGTGGCATTCTTTAGGACTTAGTAATAGCACCCCCTCTGTTCAGCATCCACTTCTTGAATTTGCAGGGTACTGAACTAGATATATGACTGACTAAATTTGACAATGACACAACATGCTGTGCCAGAACAACATACAACTAGTACTGGCCTTAAATTGAATGCAAAAGATTTTAACACCATCACAATTTGTATGCATAAATAAATGAATATAGGACTCCATACCTGACTGATACTGATGTCAGACATCTTGGCATCACAGATGACACTCTGTTCTTTCACCACCGTGCTACAATAGTAGTCAGGAATGCTTTTATTTAGCCCAGATAATAATGGAAGGTATTTCATTATAGTCAGAAGAAGTTATAATTCCTCTGTTCTCTGACCTGACCTGACTACACCTATGATAGAGCGACTGGAATGATCATCAGCAACCAAGACAGGTTTGAAGTGTCATCCCTACATTCAATATCTTTTATAGACACCATTCACAGTGACATCTAATATTCTGTTAAGAACCAAACAAATGGCTCCACTTACACTCACAAAAAGTAAAAATAAAAAAATAAAAAAAAGTTCAATCTTCACAAATAAATAAGGATAGCAAGACAGATTGATTACTTAGTTCATCTCAGATGTCTGAACTAACTACTAATGCTTATAAAAAGAGTGATATCCTTGCTTCCTTTAAGGCAAAACTTGATGCCTTGATGAGCACCCATAAATTCATTCTGGGCCTAACCTACTTTCCCTGCTGGAAGCTTTAAAAGCCCTAGCAGTATAGGACTGGATTATAGTCTGTGGACTGACTCTACCTTTTTAAACCCTATGAATCTATGAGTAATAAATCTTTGAGAAGGATTCACAGAAAAATTCAGGACTTCAAATAAAGCCTCACACAGCTAAACAGTACTGCACAGTGATGTAGAAAAACCTTAAATATCCACATGAAAACACTATATGCAAATAAACAGAACATCAAATGAACTTGCTGGGAAACTGCTAAAACAGACACATTTATCTAGTGAAATTTATATACAGAAGTCCAATGCACATTCACAGAGTGGCCATGTGTTATCACGAGAACACAGAACGCAAACTCAACTTGAGAGATTTCAAAATAAATCAGTGCTTATACTAGCTAAGTTGTGTGTATATTGGCATGATGTTAGCTAGGCTGCATGTGTCCTGACAGGATGTTAGGTAACCTGTGTGTGCCATGGTAGGTTTTAGTCAGGCTGTGTGTGTCCTTGCAGGATGTTAGCTAGAAAGCGTGTGCCCTAGCAAGATGTTAGCTATGTTGCATGCACTCAGGCAGGATGTTAGCTAGGGTGCATGTGCCTTAGCAGGATGTAAGTTAGGCTGCTTGTCTCCTGGCAGAATGTTAGCTAGGCTGCATGTGCATTAGCAGGATATTTGCTAGGCTATGTGTGCTCTGGCAGGATGTTAGCTAGGGTGCATATGCCCTGGCAGGATGTCAGCTAGGCTGCATGTGCATTAGCAGGATATTTCAGGATGTTAGCTAGGCTGCATGTGCTCTGGCAAGATGTTAGCTTGGTTGTGTCTGCCCTAGCAGGATGATATGATGTGGCACAGAAAGCTAAGTAGCCATTTATAACTGCACTGCATTTGTATCTGCATATATTAGCACGTTAGACTCTAAGAAGTATATGAAAGGTGTGTACAAGAAAGTAAGGAAGGAGATGTAGAACAAGCAGAGGATCATGCAAAAGGGCAACAAACAGGAACCTTCAAGATGCTGATTTTATTGTTAAGCTTCACTTCAGTGCATGTTTGATATTTATTAGGCTTTGTAATTGAATTGGGTTTGTTTATTAATTATCATTTATTATAATATTTCACTGGAGCCTATTCATTGCCTGTTCTGTTGTTTTGTGTTTTTACTGTTTTATATTGAGTATGTGTTTATTGATTATTGCTTTTATTAATTTTAATATCATCTGTCAACTATTTAGTTGCTGTCTCAGTATTTAGGTATTGCAGTCACTCCCTTCTTAGTAGTGAGATTTATTTGTACCTAATCACTGGCTTCTTTACCGCCATTGCTTAACACATAGTGTTTTTTTTTTTTGCTTCCTGTAGTCGTAATTGTTGGACTAAAGCTTTTGTCTCAATTTAGATGGCATTTATTTGGAATAGAAAAGCATAGATTGCTTGTTATTGCTATGTAAAACTTAGCTCTGATGAAGCTCTGACAAGGCCAAGAACACTCATTTCTTGTTTTGACTCAATAAACTGTGGTTCAGACAAGATATTACTGCTTTATATTAATTACTAGACACTCTAACCTTACAAAATTCAATGTACCAGACATCAAGGTGGCACTACACAAAATAAGAAGTATTGAAGGCAAAATATCTCACTTGGAAACATTCCGTTATCTGGATATAGGACTTCGGTTCCATCCTCAGAACTGACACAGCCATTTCCAAGCTCGCACCAGCCAAAATCTCTCAGCTAAGACCTACCCATAATGCCCCTCTCATAGTTACTCCAGATCTCATTTGCCACATTCCTTGGCAGATGTGCCTAGCCATCTTTCTCAAAGTTAAGTGGAATTTTATGATTTTTGGTGTAGTTTCTCTTCAAACTTTCTTGTTTTTTAGTCAGTTTAGCCTTTTCTTACTATTGACTATAACCTACTTCTATTTCCTACCCTTTACCTTTGGTAATTAAATCTCTATCATCGTTGGCACTGTCCCTTTCTCCTGCCATTGGTAGGCCTTTCTTTACCACTTGTGGTATTTTTTAAATACCATTGTTGGTATTCTCTCCCTTTTCTTTTCTTCTTATTGTTGCTTCCTTTAGGATACCCCCTTTGTTGCCTATACTATGTCAGACAAAATTAAGTTGAGGTTTAAACAGTGTGACAAGTGTGGGCATAAGACGCCCAACTGGGACGGCCATGCTTGATGTGTTTACTGTTTGGGTGTGGACCATATTAAAGCTGATTGTGACATTTGTGCTAGTTTTAGCAATCGCATGCTAGCAGAGTGTAAAAATAAGCTTATTTAGAAAGGCTTAATCAAAACACCTTTTTTGGAGGCTCTATCTGGGTCGGAGGTCTCACTGCCTCCAAAGACCAAAAAACATAAGGAAAAATGGAGTCACTTGGTTCCTACATCTCCATCAGTTAAGGAACCATGTCAGTTTTGTGCTTTTCTGGCACCCTCGGCACAGATCTCTTCGGCACCAGGCCCTGTGTCTTCTCCATCAGTGCCATCTTTGATTTTGACTCCTATGTCGGTTCCAACCTTGACACCACCAGCTCCAGTGCCATCATTGGTTCCAACATTGGCTTCCATGACAATGTCTGCACTGGTGCCATCCCCAGCCATGGTGCCAATAGCTTCTTCAGCTCCACAGATTATGACCTCAGCTCCTAAAGTCGAATATCTCCCAAGAACCAGATACTCTCCAATGTATGACCCTTTTTGGTGCATCGGTTTAGCCTCTTTCTTGAAAAACCTGATTCTCCTTCAGCAGCCTTCTTTAGAGCCACCAGAAGCCTTTCTGAACTAGATGTAGTGCGGGTTGTGCACCAGCTTCTGGCAGCTAGGGGATTGCCTACTCCAGCTAGACCTTCCATCCCCTTGGGCTCAGAATCCTTCACAGCATATTCTCCTGTTTATCCTCCTCCGGCCTCTACCCAAACCCCGGAGATCTCGGTACCAATGTCCACCCCGGTGCATACTGACTCAGCTCTGACTGCAGATTTTTCTCTGTCAGCACCGACCACCTTTGTTGCATCAGCTCAGTTGGAGCCAGTGCACTCTTGGAGCAGTGTTTGGACTGCCACCACCTTGGTACTTAGCCAGATGCCTATTTTTTCGCTGGGGCCATCTATGTCCATGGCTCTGATGGCTTCCAGTCCTCTCAGAGCTCCTCACCTGGAGGTGGGCTCTTCTCAAGATGAGGTGTGACCCCAGTTCCAAGGGTGTCCTTCTCCATTCTGAGCTCCCATCCCTCCTCGGGTGGGCCTGCTTTCCAGGTGATAGACAGGGTTCTTGCCTCTGCAGGCTCACAGTCAGAATCTATGACATCGGCATCAGAACCCCCCCAGCATGCAGCTGTCCCAACCCCATACTTCGGGATCCTGGGTAAGGGAGCCGCAAGACCTCCCTTTGAAGGGAACCCTTTCTCCAGAGTCCTCCTCAGAAGATCCCACTGGAGAGCCACCCTGGAAGAAATGGCACAAGAGGAAGCACCTTGATTCCCCTGAGGAATCTATCATTGAAGACACCAATTGTGATGAGGGAGAAGGGTCCCCATGGTCTCCCCAAGATGATGTCTCATTTGGACACATTCTCAAAATCCTCAAGCAGTGGGGAGACTGGAAGTCCTCTAGCCCTTCTTCTGAGGAATCAGTGTTCTTGCAGGCTTTCCGTGTCCAGCCATTTACTTCCTGGGTGACCACACCTGCATATGAGCTTGTTAAACTGATTGTGCAGCATGCCTAGAAAGCCCTGGATAAGGTAGAACCTGTCCCTCAGAGGCCGGACAAAATTCTATCCACATCTGACCAGCCCCACTAGTCTAAGCAGTTGAAGGTTAACTGGCAGAAAATAGTTCCACTGTCCATCCACCGAACAGGGAGTCTCGGGCCATGGACATACTAGGGAAGTAGACCTATGCTTCAGCGACCTTTTCCATTTGGTCACTGAACTATCTGTAATCCCTTCACTTGCCTCCAAAGAGACCTAATCTCTGAAATGTATTCCTCTTTGGTGGGGGTACTGCCTGCTGAGGTGTGTGACACTGTCGCCTTGCTGCTAGCTACCCTTGACTCTATCTCAAACTCCTCGATGCATTTGATATCTCACACCACCTAGGGGGCAGATTTAGCTGCTACATCAGGCATTGTCATGAGACATAATGCTTGGATGCAGTCGTGTAATTTTGCAGACCCCTTTAAATCTTCCTTCGTCAATCTGCCTGTCGACGTATCTGCACTTTTTGGTCCCAAAGTACGAGGCACACTAGCACAAAGTGAGAAAGACCTTGTCTGCTATGGGCATATTCTTTTCCACCCCCCCCAAAATTCCTACTCCAGGATCCAGAAGGGAGGAAAAATGTGGTTCAGAAAATCCCAAGGATCTTTTTGTGACACTCGTGGTGAGCAATCCCCCTGGGGGAAACTCATCTGGAAGACACCCCTTTCGGGGTGTTGGGGGTCTGTGGAGCCATGGTGCTAGAGATTCCTTCTCTGGCTGACTGTACCAGCACTCCTGAACAGCGGCCCAATTGCTTTCCTCTGGAAGCAGTCAGGGGTCGTTTTTCTCTGCACCTTCCAGCCTGGCAACTTATTACTACCAATATTTGGGTGCAGAGAATAATATCCAGAGGCTACCAGATACCATTTGATTTAACTCCCAGACCCGTCAAACGAATCCCCGATGTGCCACCCAATCAGAGGGAAATAGCAGCCTTAGAAATAGAAAAGCTGCTAAGAAAAAGAGTCTTCCAACCAGTCCCACCAGACCAGAGACGATCCAGGTTTTACTCGAGGTTCTTTTTAGTGCCAAAAAAGACAGGGGACTGGAGACTGATCCTGGATCTCAGCCTATTGAACAAATTTATTAAACCTCAAAAATTCCGGATGGTCACGGTACAGTCCATTCTCCCCTTGCTAGGGAGGGACAACTGGATGTGCTCTATAGACTTCCAGGATGCACATTACCACATAAAGATGGATCACGGCTCCCGGAGGTTTCTCCGCTTCCGGCTGGGAGTCAATCACTACCAATTCAGGGCACTGCCATTCAGTCTCTCAACAGCCTCCTTAGTGTTCACCAAATGTATGGCAGTTGTAGTAGCTCATCTTCAACTACAAGGATTCCAGGCATTTCCGTATCTAGACGATTGGCTACTTACCGCCCTGACCAGGAATCTCCTAATCTGCAGCCTCTCTTACACTCAAGGCCTCACCCTCCGCTTGGGGATTACAACAAACAAGGACAAATCTCAAATGTCCCCAACAAAAACACTGGAATTCATTGGAGCAGTCTTCCACACAGCATCCTGTCAAGCTTCCCTCCCTTCTCACAGGCTTTTGAAAATAAGACACCAAATCCAAGCCCTCCTTCCACAGACCTATATACCAGCATGCCTTGTACTGCAACTCTTAGGCTCCATGGTAGGTGCCATTACTCTAGTACCACTGGCGATGTTTCACATGAGAATATTACAGTGGCTCCTTTTTGCACAATGGTCGATCTTAACTCGCCCACTAAACCACATGACACATCTTACAAATCTTTGCATGGAAGAAATGCTATGGTGGATGAAGTCACAATCGAATCTTTGGTGTCAACCATTCTGTCTCCCCCAACCCACAGCCACGGTGACCACGGACCCTTCCCTGTTAGGGTTGGGGGGGCATTTCCAGGGAAAGACAAACATGCTGGAGGGATAGATTCCTGTCCCAGTGACTTCCCATACTCTGGAACAAACTACCTATCAAACAGAGCTCCTCATTAGCACTCTTCAAGAAAAAGCTTGATGATTGGATGGGAAGTAGGAAATTCACCCCTGGGATCACTTCTGTGGCTCTGCTCGACAGCGGCACAAGAAAATAATTTTTTTGGGGTGGCGAAAGCCAGGGTACCTTTTTGGCTAGGCCTATATAGGCCCTAGGGCCAATAGCCTAGTACCTACATATGAACCTATGAACCTATAAGACACCTGGTCCCCCATGGAGGCCAATTTGCACATAAATGTCCTGGAACTAAGGGCAGTTCTCTTAGCATTGCAAGTGTTCCATACATCCCTACCTTCCAGGACCATTGCAATTCAGTCAGACAATATGTCAGACGTCTGGTATATCAACAAGTAAGGTGGAACCAGGTCTTACCCCCTGTGTCAGGAAGCCATGAGGATTTGGCACTGGGTGATAGCTTCCAACTGCTTTCTTAGAGCAAAGCACATTCTTGGGAGTTCCGACCTTATTGTGGACAATCTGAGCAGGGACATCTGTATGCCCCATGAGTGGTCCCTCAATCCTGTAATAACGGATCTGATTTTCCGCTGCTGGGGCAAGCCTTGCTGCAATCTGTTTGCTTCCCCCTTAAACAACAATGCAGAAGCTATTTTGCCCTGATCCCCCTTCAGGGGGAACACCCGAGGGATGCTCTAATGCACGACTGGCCCCCAAGTCTACTGTATGCCTTTCCTCCATTTCTCCTCATTCTGAAATTCCTCCAGAGAGCTCAAAGGTTGAGAAGCAAAGTGATACTCATTGCCCCTTATTGGCTCCGTCAAGTCTGGTTCCAATTCCTATGGCCTCATCTGATTCACAGCCCGTGGATCCTGGATCATTCCCAAGGTCTATTATCTCATCCTCAGGGAGTGATTCATCCCAATCTCCACAGCCTACAGCTCACAGCTTGGTTCCTCCACTGCCAGTGATTGCCAGGCTGCCTGATATCTCATCTCCTGTTCAAGAAATTCTTCTGGCTTCACACAAACCTTTCACCAGGAAAGTTTATTCTAGAAAATGGACCAGGTTTTCTATTTGGGCCAAAGATCAGAACTTAGATCCTTTCTCTATGCTTATTCAAAAGATCCTACAATATCTGGTGACTTTTTTACATGCAGGAGCCTCAGCATCAACAATCACTGTGCATTTAGCAGCTATCGCCAATTTTCATAATGGATTTGATAATTCTTCGGTTATGTCACACTGCCTGTGCAAGACCTTTTTGAAAGGAGTATTACATGTTAAGCCTCCTGTCAAGCCCCCCATAAAACCCTGGGACTTGACAGTGGCAATTCAATCTCTCACTGGCCCTCCTTTCGAGCCTTTTGATTCATGTGATATAAAGTTTTTGTCATGGAAGACTCTACATCTAGTACCACTTACCTCAGCGAGAAGAGTATCTGAGTATCTGAGCTGTAGGCTTGAACTTCCACAGGGATAGGGTGTCCCTTTGTACTGACCCTTCTTTCTTGCCCAAGGTCATTTCTGGATTTTCCCTCTATTAACCTACCAGTATGCTTCCCTCAACATTCTAACAGAGGAGAGTACCTTTTGCACACCCTTGATGTGCATTGGCAGCTTCGTTGCTATTTGGATAAGACTAAATCTTTCAGGAAAACAGATCACTTATTTGTGGCCTTTGCAGGACCCAGATTGGGTAAACCTGTCTTCAAAGCAACTTTATCCTCCTGGCTTAGAAATGTCATTACCTTTATCTACCAACAGAATAAGCTATCCTTACCTTCCAGAATAAAGGTTCATTCTACTAGATTGATGGCTACTTCAGTAGCTTTTCATTCCAGAGCCTCTATGGATGATATCTGTGCAGCAGCCACTTGGGCAAGACCTCATACCTTTATCTCTTATTACAAATTGGATTTGGCTGCCAGGGGACGAGCATCTTTTGGTTCTATGGTGCTCAGGAATATCCTTCCTTAGGGCCACCAATGACTCAAGTAGCTGGGGACTCAGTCCTAATAGTAAGGAATGAATAAAGATTTACAACATCAGATAAAGAAGTTATGTCTTACAATAAAGTTCCATCTGTGTTGTAAATCTTTATTCGTTCATTACTTCCCGCCCTCCTTCCCCCTTCCTGGACTCCTGGTGGACTTTAGGAACTCCTGGTTAGGGTATTTGCTCAGACAGAGCCTCCTACTGTTTTTCTCTTACTATCTCTATTATATAGGTGCAGGCAAACTCGATCTGGAGAAACTAAGAGAGGGGCATTATGGGTAGGTCTTAGCTGACAGTTTTTGGCTGGCATGCGCTTGGAAATGCCCATGTTGGTTCCAAGGATGGAACCGAAGTCCTAACAGTAATGAATGAATAAAGATCTAAAACACAGATGGAACGTTATGGTAAGACATAACTTCTTTTTCTTTTCTGAAGTTCTCCACTTATCACTTGATACCTCTCAAACTCACAGTGCAAGAAATCTGGACAAAGCTAGAAAGAATGGGGGAGACAAAGACTGAAAAATAGGGACAGATTTTAAATATTGCTTCTTTAAACTTAGAAGGTCAATAGAACAACATGTTTTGCAATATTATGCATTTTCTGAACAATAGGAAGCCTGAAATTCAAATGTCTGTCATTATTTAATGTTATTTAGTGACTTCAATCCTCAATGATTATTCCGAAAACCACAAATTTTATGAAGAACAGAGAAAAAACACAAGGAAAAATCTGGACATTCTGGGAAAATCTGGACAGTTGAGAGGTATAATATGAAAAACTAACAATGGCAAGGGCATATGAAAATTTATTGTAAATCTTATTCTTATGTGTCTCATTACATATGACCTCAGCATTAATTTAGTACAAGTGCAGATCACTCGTAACAAAACTATTTTTTACTGTATTTATTATCACAGGTCCTTTTCTATGTCCCTGGGGAAACATATTGAATACCTAAATATGCACTCCCACAGTTATTCAAACCAAACATCTTTTTTATTAATAATCATTAATCACTCAACTAGTAGTTGCTATTCTCATGACCTTTTTCATTGGCTCAGGATCCCTGAATCAAACATTTACTCTCTCTGCTGGAAACCCAGAACTCATAGATCTTCCCCCGGATTCACGAATCCTCCGTGTAAGACTTAATAAGTCTTACTCAGAGGCTGCAGTTGAATGGTATGACGTCAGCGTGCCATGGATATTCATGAGGGCACGCTGACTCAACCGTAAGTCTTACACGGACTGGGTAGGAAAGCAGGGGGTATGTCCGACTGCTGAGCAGTCTAAACGGCCATGCCCCTGCAAGGTTTGTAAAAGGAAAATGAAAGCACACAAGAGCGAGTCCGCTCAAATGTCCTAGCACCAAACACCACACTCCCTGACATTGTAAACCCCCATCACAGTTATGAAAATTAAAAAATGTATTTTATTTTTTTTAAATTCCCAAAATAGCTGCCCGTATTTGCGCGTGTGTGCATGGGTGTGCCCAATTCTTAGCTGTAGCTAGCAATTCTGACATGGAAGAGCATAAGAAAGAATGTTTATGCAAATCACACCAAGTAGCAATAGTGTAATGATAGAGCGTTCGCACAAAGAAGAGGCATTCATGGGTCGAGCCCCACCACTCCCCTTCTTATTTATGTTTTAAATCAGTACATGGAATAATACCTGACACATATGATTAAAATATCAGTAAAAAGCAGTGAAATGGCCAATGTATCAGTGAACAAAATACTAAAGGATCCTGATACATAATTGCTTGCAGTTAAGCAGCGCTTTACCCAGCGCAATAGAGTTGCCCATAGTTTAACAGCACTTTACCCAGTGCAATAGAGTTGCCCATAGTTTAATAGTGCTTTACCCAGTGCAATAGAGGTGCCCATAGTGAAATAGCGCTTTAACCAGTGCAATCTCTTTGCGCGGACATGCGTGCCGCGCCAACTAGCGCACCTTAGGGCAACGTGGAGCAACGTTGAGCAAAGTTGCTTAAACGCAGCCACACCCCCTAGCCTGTCAGGACAGTATGAAAATAAAATGAATGACAAGGTTCAAACCTAGGATTCTGTGCATCCTAATCAAAGCACAGAACCACTAAGCCATGAAAACTTAGGAGAAGCAGCCACTGTTAACATACATATACTTAGTAATGGTAGTTTAACCATTACTAAGCAGGTCTGCAGTCAGCCGAGAATTTTACAAAATGACCAGTCACAAAAAAGTGCGGCAAATGTGGCATATTTAAGCCCCACAGGTGAGAATACATGCCATAACTGCTTGTAGCTCACATCTGCAGTTAGAATGTCCGGTGTTGGAGAGGGAACACGCTTCCGAGTGCAACATTGAGGCATCGAGGAGTCCAAATACATGGTTTGGCTCCTTGTCCACCACCACGAGTCAAGACTCCTGCAGGGCCAGTTCCAAGGGACAGAGTACAAGGCAGAGGCTTGGAACTGGTTAGCTCGTGACCTCACCAGTGCCACAGGCATTCCTCGGACTGGTGAGCAGGTTCATCACCACCATGCAGACCTGAAGAGACGAAAGCCGGACAGCCTGAACCAATGGATACAGGAGGCCTGTGGGATGTGGGATGCACCACAACTGAGTTTGTAGCCATGGAATGCAGTATGTAAGAATTGATAACAGAGTATGTATAACGGATAGGTATGTCTCAATATCCCTTCATTTACTTTACAGCTGCAGGTGACCGTGCTACGAATCAGCAAGATTATGCTGATAGGCTGCTAAGGTTGTGCCACCAGGCAGGTTAGTGAGTATTCTGCATGTATTGTTATATAAAATATGGTAGGTGCTCTCACCAAACTCACACAAAAAAAAAAAAAAAACAAAAAAAATGAAAGAAAGCCACCACGTCATAGTTAGATAGGTGCCACACCACCCACCCGCTGCTGTATGTCCTGCTCTGCTGTGGTTCTGCTGCTTTGCTTTTTACATTTTACATATAATAAAATATGGGGTAGAGCATGAAAGAAAGTGTTGTAGTCCAATAATACAGCCATACAATTGCCTGAATAAGCCCTCTGCATGTAGTGTCAGATAGAAACGTCAGAGAGGCAGAAAAAGAGTGTAGAAACCCATTAAGAAAGGTAACATATGTCTGGAATAATATCTCTGCAGGCACTGTTATATAAAATAAGTGAGTGAGCCTGAAAAAAGATTGTTCTAACCTATTAATAAAGGTATTATATGTCTTGAACATGTCTGTCATATACACCATTAAAACAAATAAAGGAGTGAGCCTGTGGAAAAGTGTGCAATGTCATTAATAAAGGTCTAAAACCCAGAGTGTGTCTGTGTCACAGAGTCTGAAATGTTGTTGTACCCTTGCTGTATACAAACAGTACTGTTTGAAAAGGTGCTGGCAACCCAGAGTTGTGCAGTCCCATATAAAGTGGGTGATGGAAGTACTAGTAGCTGTGAAACATATACAGAGTCCACAACAGACAGTTACTGGCTGGCATGAATAAGTAAACCTGGCACACGTGTAGCATGTTATTTTTTCCCCAGAAATGTGAATGTGTGTCAAGAAATGCAGGGTTCTGTACAAATCAAAGTGAAAATGTCATGTGAAAACATCCCAGATATGTAGATAAAGAAATATAAATGCTATCAAGAAAGATGTAGCAGTAACATCTGCATCCTGGACAGTTAGTATGTCAGATATAGGTCAGGCATATATTGAACTAGCCAAACCCAGTACACAACCTAATGTATGGTGGCAAGTGTAATAATACAGGTAGGGGATATACACTTGCAGTCATTTGGAATGTAGTGTAGACTAAAAGGTCATTATAAGATGTTAACCAAGGTTTTTTATACACCCTACTGTATGTGCATAAACCATGCAATTCCACACCTCAGTGGGTATGTGTAATCTTAAATATTTGTTGGGACATATGTCCTATTGTTCTATAAATATTTGCATTCACATTGATGCATGTGCCCTGTTTAAACACCACAATCATGGTGGCCTGTTGCTACCAAACATCCCTGCATGCTGTTGGAATAACCACTGTGGTTCAATATATGCATGTGTTATGCTTGCTGTTCAACTGTTGTACCCTTGGTGTGTTGGGTTAATGGGAATATTATTGCATGCTCTTACAACTAATCTGGAATGCTGTTTTGCTTATGTTGTAATTAAACACACCTAATCACAGAACGTATGGGAAGGCCAGTCCCAGCGGACCCACCTGTCCCTCCTCAGCCGGCGAGTGCACCTGGCACCAGCAGGTCCGGTGCCCAGCCCGGGCTCCCCTCCTCCATTGGTCCTGTGCCAACTTCGGGTGGAAGTGCTGCAGGGGATGGGTCTCGTCCCCCCGTGCAAGTGTGGGTGGAGAAGGCACACCTGTCACCCTTCAAAGGGTCCGGGCTGTGGTGCATAGGGAGATCCAGCATTCAGTCGCTGACCCCTACGCCAGCTTGAGGCGAGAGTGGCGCATCTCACAGGTGAGCCTGCCCATCTTATGCAGCCCCCAGCACAGCCACCCTTGGGGCTGTGAAGGTTCAGTGGTAACTGCCCATGGGTGGGGATCTCAGTTCCACTGTTACCATCTGTGGGCTCATGGGCTTGCGATTTCCAAACATCCGACCCCGTCAGTTGTGTCACCCACCCCATGTGTCGTACACCGCCCCTGCATGCATCTTGTCAGTCTTGTCTGTTTACCTTCCCAACCTACCTCCCCGGACATACCTACTTCCTCTACCTCACTTCCCACTCTCACCTGAAAAAAAAAAAAGGGCAATCTGTACCCACAAAAAAATTAGGCCCCATACATAGCTGCCCATTTCGCACACATGTCCATCAGACAAACATGTAAGCTGATAATTAGAATTGGCAGTACAACATACTTTGTTGTCCTCACCCCTCTCCCAGGGGTGGAAGGTTTCAAATTTCACTCCAAATTCATTGCATATGCACAGCTGTTGCTGTTAAAGAAATGGGCAGCTATGGACCTTCCCTACACCCGTCCTGCACATCCCGAGCTTGTTTACCTACTATGTGTACCTCTTTGTGCCCCCTTTTTTACCACGTTCCTATCTCCACATTTTCTTTTCTTTGAAAGAAATTAGCATGGGGGTTAGCGGGAGTAAGCAGTTTTAAGCAGTAGTTAGCGGGTTTGCACCAGTGTTCACAAGTGTGCGCTTAGCTAAGCATCACTAAGCGTCGCGCAAACCCACTTACAACTGCTTAAAATTGCCTTAGTCACTCTGTATGACAGGGCCCTTGTACTGCTCAGCAGCAAAATGAAATACCCTTGTCAGTCTCGAACCCCACACCTTGGACTCACCAGTCTGCATGAAGTACCACAAAGCCACAGCAGATATACAACAATTTGGTGCTGTAAGAAATATATCATACATTACAATGAGTGAATGTAAAGGGAAAATAGGAAAGCCATAGGAACACATTGCAATAACTATGTTTGTATGCCAGGTAATTCTCTAATTCTAAAAGAAAGTACATACTCCCATGTATCCAGTGTTAGCATTAGGAGGTGTAAGTAAACTTACACACTGAGAAGAGTGCACTGGAAGAAGCAACAGTCAAGTTTCAGTACAACATGCATGTCACTGGCTACAACCCTAGCTTCAGATATGAGACATATACCAACCTTCTGACTGAGACAACAGTGTCCACAGCAAACAAGCATGGACCCCACCTTGCACAACTGAAAGGGCTACGCCTACCTAACCTATCATTTTATAGCAGTGTCCTGCAATCACAGTGAGTACTGCAATTACCACACAGCAATCTGCATGCAATTACTAAATGGTAGGCACCAATTGGTGCAGAGGCCATCACATGCACATGTGCAGATACCTAGAAAAGCAGCCTGTACTTGTTGTCCACACATGCAATAATATCATTGCACCAACTGAGACAGAGAGAGAGAGAGAGCGAGAGAGACAGACAGACAGACAGACAGATGGAGACAAACAGGCTGTAAGAGACAGACACTGAAAAGAAAGACCAACACACAGAAGAAACCAAAACCAAAAAAAAAAAAAAAAAACAAAGCAACAGCTACAACAGACGGAGGTGAGGAATACAAAGGTAAGGTATGTAACAGATATGTATTTTCAGGCATCCGAATGATGTGTCTGAAGGGTACTCTACATACTGTGAATCATCCATATGTGGCAGCAGTCCGTATCTATATGTATATGCACATGTGCATAAGGCAAGGGACATACTGCAACTGTTAGTGAAGGCTGGACATATATATGTTGTTGAAGGTTGCTATGTACACAAATGAATGTAGGTTGTAGTGTGTGGCATTGCAGACAGCAAGCAGTTCCGGTATATGTTATGTGATGGATAAACGCTGTGGGACTGAGCTACAGGCAGTGAGGCCTGCTACAGCTATACTGCCTGAGGACAGCAAAATGCATTCTGCACAACACTGTGCAATATTATTACATAACCATATGTCTCACAACTGTTGCATAATTGACATCCCCACCATGAAAGGTGGGCAGTATATGTGCCTATATGTGCATCTATATGTACAGCAATGGATGTATACTTGTATGTGTATATATATGCATATATATATATATATATATATATATATATATATATATATATATATATATATATATATATATGATATATAGATACAGATCTATATACATATATAGATATGTATATATATATCCATATATATGCATATATAGATATATATATATATATACATATATATATATATATAGATAGATATATATAGATATATATATATATATATATATATATATGGATATATATAGATATATATAGATATAGATATATATGGATATACTTGGATATGTATAGATATGTATAGATATGTATTGATATGTATAGCTATGTATAGATATGTATCGATATGTATTGATATGTATAGCTATGTATAGACATGTATATATATATATATATATATATATATATATATATATATATGTATACAGAGAGAGAGAGAGAGGAGACAAGGGGTCATATGTACTGCAACAGGTGCCTGTTGACCAAGGCATGGACTGAACACCAGTGTTGGTTCTGCAGTGCCATACCCCATTCCAAAACACTTCACCCAGTAACTACCACATAAGTTGTAGCCTGCCTAACACTGAAAGTGTCAGAAGGGAACATGGGACACAGGTGGACAGTATCCTCCCCTTTGATAATCACAGTGCCACACTAGTCTTGTAATCTGTCTACGTGGTATGTGTCATCACAAAAGGTGTGTCTTCTAGGGAAATATAGGCAGTGTTCCCCTCTACTCATCACAATGCCTCATGTGATACGTACCTCACATGACAACTACAGCAAGTGGAAAGGCCACAGACCTACCTCACAAAGAGTAATACTGCCCTCAAACATATGCCCTATGCAGACTGACTCACAAAACCACAGCTAGAGTGCGTTACATACTGCCCACCCAGAGGTTACCTCTGCCGGACACACAGAGGTATGTCACACCCTTAGCAGTCGGCCAACCACCATGTCAACACCTCACAATTCCTCCGGGCTACATGACCTAGGGCCCTAATCCTCACCACCTCACTAAACAGCACATGCTGGAGGTACAGGTTCCTATCCACAAATATGCCATACTCTAGACTAAACCACCCAGCATTAACAAACAAGGCTCCTCATTAACAGATGTCATACATACCCCTGATGATTGTTTGGGAGATAGGTAATATGCCCTGGGAGTCACCTCTGTGTATCCAGTTGACAGGAGCATGTGAAATGACATTACATGTGTGTCAAAGGCCAGGGTAGCATATGGCTAGGCTGCTCTAGGCCCTAGGGCCAATAGCGTATTACCTACCTATGACACAATGCACACACACATGTACTCAGTGCAATACCTGCTATGTGATGTGGAATGCTTGTGACAGTGACTGTGTGCAAGGTCTGTAAATGTGTGATAGCTTAGTGTGAGGTTGTTTCTGTCATTGTAGTTTGTGTCCTAGGTGTGAGGCCAGAGAAAGATGTGTCAGTTATTGGGATGCAGACATAGTAGGATGACATATGTTGTGACGTAGTTCCTTGTGTACGACTGTGATGTCCCATTGTAGGCTGAAGCAATACATGTATGCTCAGTAAGTGGTACTGCTGGTGAATCCAGCTCACATTTGAACTGTTGTACTACCTGAAGATGTAGGCCTAAACAGCACAGTATGGTGTATGTTCACATTCCCTGGTAACACTGTCTTGTGTGTTTCCTGTAGTCTGCACAGATTACATACCTCAGGCATAGGTATCTGTAAGTAGGGGCACACAGTACTGTAAGGTACACAGGTAATGCTCATCTGTGTCGGCATAATTTGTGTGTTGTATGTATGTCTGATCTGTGTGTAATGATGCATGTACCATGCCCGCAATCACATGTGTGTTACAGGGTATGTGTGTGTACCTAGCAACATGTATACTCTGTTACAGCAGTATGCCAACTATATTAACAACCGTGCACATATGTTAGGTAGGGGTATGGTATCAATGACTAGGGTGGTTTACTGGTAATACTGTAAATGTACTTTACATTCATTGCATTGGATGACATATTTCTTCATGCATTAGCTTGATAAATACCCCCGTGGTAAGGTTGTGCATTGTATCCCAAACAGTGTGCCGAGTACTGGTGTATACTGGTTTGTTATATGGAGTGTGGCAGGCACTGTCAGCCAGTTGTGGGCTGAGCACTGATATGTGGTATTGAACGTTTGTATCCTCTGACAGACAAACAGATTCTATATATGGCAGTTAAGTGATATCTGTACTTAATAATGTTAAGTGTGCCACATGACTTGCTCACACATATTTTGTTTAATTGTCTTCCAGGGCTATGGCTTATCAACGCAATCCATCCTATACAGCTGCGGAGGAACAGGAAATACATAGCCTGGTGAAGCACTATACACTGCTGTTTTCCAGGGCCAGTCAGCACCAGCATGAGCATACCGCACTGTGGCAAGATCTTGTTCATTGGGTAAATGACATAGGCATGCATAAATGCACATATGAGCAGGTACGCCATCACTGCAGTGATTTAATTAGACATGTCCGGCAGCGTGCATCTGATATCCATAGACAACAGCTTGCCACAGGTGGTGGGGTGGCCATACATTCCCCCCTCACCAGAGTGGAGGAGCTGCTCCTAAGCATGGTGGCTCCTGGCCTACAGCAGCAACAGCATCACACATGTGTCATCATGGAGGCCGGAGCCACCCAGCATGATGACATGGAGCATGCAGGTAATATGGCCTAGCTGTAGATTACTGTTACCTGTATTGTTAGAATATGCATATGTGAGATGTGTACTGTGTGTTCAGCAGTTGTGCTGCCTATTGTGTGCAATACTGATATTTGGAATAGTATCTGTACACCTGTGCCTGTTGACTGTTGTTCTACTGTAGTTTAGCACACTCACAGTAGCAATGCCACAGTTGTGGCCACTGACAAACTGTGTCATATTCTTGTAGGTCCCTCTGGTGTGACAGCAGGGCAGACGATACATGCTGGTGAGTGTGTTAACACTTTAATATTGGTAATGACATGTGCATGTCATAGGTGAGGTGTAGGCCATGTACATGTAACACACCTACGCATAATGCATGCTGTGCATGTTTGCTGTGAGACATTAAACATCTCAGTAAAGTCAGTAGCTGCCTCAATCACATGCAATGCACAGAGCAGCAGACACATTTGTGGCAACACTGTACTGCACATTGGATATGCGTAGTTGCTACAGCTGTACACAACAGAACACGTTTAGCATACGCAGGACACGAACACATGCTACATTTGGCATTACCACACACCTGCTGTAAGGTCACACTTCAGTATCCCACATGTCATGCACACACACATGATGTACCTCAGGGGTAGAGGCCTATCATGGGGCTGTGCGACACTCTTCAACACATAACCCAGTCATGTTAGGCAATGCTCCCTATCGGGCACCTCACACACCCATGTACAAAGGGGCTGTGTAATTGTGAATGTAGCCACGGCACTGCAGTTCAGGTACAGCATGCTAGGCATTGGTCTTGCACACATTAGTAGCTGTGAGTGACCACAAGATGCATGATGATGATGGCACAGGGTACTACACCCCATCCAGTTACAGTGACCACAGTACTACTCATAGCAGTCATTGCTGTGCACCTCAATGTTGTGTGTGTGCAAACATATGCACCTATACACAATATGCATAGCATGCTGTGTGTGTGCTTACATATGCCAGTATACACAATATGCTCATGTTCATGTGCATGTGTGCATGTGTGCATGTGTTCATGTGTGCATGTGTGCATGTGCGCTTGCGTTCATGTGTGCATGTGTGCATGTGTTCGTGTGTGCATGTGTTCATGTGTGCATGTGTGCATGTGTTCATGTTTCCGTGTGTTCATGTGTGCATGTGTGCATGTGTGCATGTGTGCATGCATCATGTGCAGACTGTAAAGTGTGTTTCCTGTCTTCCTCTCACATGTGCTGAGTTAGGGGTGTCCAAAAGCAGCAGGGAACCTGAAGCCAATGCCACGAATAGTTGTGATGATGGGACATGTATTCTGGCACAGGAAGGTTTGACAGGGTTTGTTGTTGATCCGCCAATCGACAGTACACAGCGTTTAACCCCATCTGTGCACACACTCATACTGCCAATACATCCCTCATCATCAATGGCCATAGGCGAGGGACAGCATACAGTTGGCATTGACCAGGACAGTGTGGTACCCATGGCACTTGCATCCCCTCACAGCAGCCATAGCCGGATTCCTGGAATGGTACCACATAGGCGGAGGTCCAGGGGTTCTCGGGGGAGCACCACTGGTCATATTGCCCCTGGCAGATATGCCCTCACAGGTCTTACAATGTCCAGTATGTTCAGGGCTGTAATGCAGGCTCAGGCACTTATGTAATGGTACACCAGACAGGTACTTAAGGTGCAGAGGGCCCATTACACCGCTATCAATGACAGCATCCGTGACCTTGCTGGTACCATCCGGAATTACACCGAGGTCATTGATAGACATTGGGGGAGACAGTAGATGCCCTAAACAATATGTCTTCCATGAGCCAGGACCATGTGGGACGGTTGCGACGTCAATGTGGACTCATGCCAGCAACAGCTGGCAGTGGTCACTGATGGCCCACAGTTCACAGCCACTCCCGTAGTGGCAGTTCCAGCCCCAGCCATGCTGGGGCTGGCCTGTCCATTGACCATCCCAGTAGACCACGTGCACATGGCTCTGGCCAGTCCCAGCAGGGACGTGGGTCCAGTCATCATACCTCTGCCTCTGATGACAGTACCCAGTCGGGGCTGGTACCCAATACTGTCTGTAGCACCTCTGCCAGGCACAGGTACTGTGTCCGTGGCTGGAGACAGTGATCTGTACAGCCTAGCAGGTACAGTCTGTGGCTGTCCCACAAACTACCGTATATGGCAGCCACATGGTGGAGCTGTGTGCATGCAGACACACACACATTAAACAAACAACTAGGGCTCACACATACACACACACATTACATCAATGTTGGCCCATGCTGTACTGTTGTCCCTCACACGCACACACACACACACACACACACACACACACACACACACATGTCGATTGGATGGGTCAATGTCAGCCTCTGGCAAACAACAACACACCCTGTGCATATGATGATACCTAAGTCGCCTCCTGTCATCTGTAACATTGATGCAGGAACAGGCTAACATGATGCTGATGCACAGGGTGACATTGTAGCAGTGTAGCAATATTAGCAAGTTGTCAACAGGAAAGTGTAATGACATCCTTGTAGGTATGTCTGAGCAGGCATTATGCATCAAAGCTCTGATTGTCAATGTAGCATTGTTTACACCACTTTTAGGTCTGAAAAAAAAAAAATTTCATCTGCTTTTACTGTACTTGTGTTTCTACCTACTTCTTTTTACTTTTGCATCATCTTAAAATACTCAATTGTATTTATTACTGCTTGGTGTAACTCATTCTAAGCCTTTTGGTTTAAACACTTGGGCTTCGGACCAGTTAGTTGTTTTGCACTGAGAGGGTTTGTGGTCTGCACTGTTGTGGCAGAACAGGTAGCTTACATCCTTCTAGGTTGAGAACTGCTGATTGAGGGCTCAGTGTCTGTTATTCTAAAAGTGTATTAATTCTGGTTTAAGCACTTGGGCTTTCAAGCCAGTTATTTTACATTAAGAGGGTTCGTGGTCTGCACTCTTGTGGGAGGAGAGGCTGGACTCTGCCCTTCTGAGCTGGGAATTTCTGGTTAAAGGCTTATAGTGCATGCATATCTGAACTGTTTCTTACTGAAGTTGGTGTGCCTTGTTTGCTGTGGCATAGACTGGATTCGGGCCTGCTGGATCTAGCTTTGTTTGTGTAACTTGAGCACTAATCCAGACATTCTCTAAAGTATTCAATGGTATTTATTACTGCTTGGTTGTAACTTGATTAAAGTGTAGCTATCATTCAAGTCTTTTGGATTAAGCACTTGGGCTTCAGACCAGTTGTTTTACATTAGGAAGGTTTGTGGCAAGCACTGTGGTGGCAGGACAGGTAGCTTTCATCCTTCCAAGTTGGGAACTGCTGTTTGAGAGCCCAGTGTCCAAGTGTATTAGTTCTGGTTTAGGCACTTGGGCTTCAGGCCAGTTATTTTACATTAAGAAGGTTCATGGTCTGCACTCTTGTGGGAGAAGAGGCTGGACTCTGCCCTTCTGAGCTGGGAATTTCTGGTTAAAGGTTTATAGTGCCTGAATATTTGAACTGTATCTTACTGAAATTGGTACACCTTGTTTGCTCTAGCATAGACTAGATCCAGGCCTGCTGAATCTAGCTTTGTTTATATGCTTGTTGTTTGTTTGCTTGTTATTTCCCTGGAAGCTAATTCCACCTAATACGCAACTTCTCAGCTTCTGTGGATCACTAGTGATATCTGCATTGCTTACTGTACTTATTTCCTTGTTTCACTTGAAAGAAAGTGACTGTTTGTCATTTTTGCATTTAGTTACTTGTAACACATTGCACTCAAGTTACCTGGCACTTGCTCACTAAAGCAATTATATAAGTCAGCACTAAAAATTAAAAGCACTACACCCTCACTCCCCACTGGCCCTTGTTTTCAATTAAGGATTTCCCAATATTATTCTAGCATGTCCAAAGGTCAGTTGTCAATCTCCTCTCTGGTCCAGCTGGTGAATCTGGGAATCTTGAGGCAATGTTATAACTGCCTCATGTACACAGACAACCCTCTCCTCCTCCCACATAACACAAATACTTGCGAGAGATGCAGCTATTTAGCCAAACTGGAGGCTGAGCTCTCAACTCAGGACTGGCAAGACCAGACAGGAGGAGAAGGCAACTACACACACCACAAAACCAGCCTAACATAATGCTACCACTCCACTGAATCAAACACATAAACACACAAAGACATACTGGAGGCTCTGAGTAAAATTTACCTAAACAGCAGAGGCCTCCAAAGCAGACACCCAAACAACTGCTACCTCAAGACACCCCACAAGCAACACATAAACCACAAAAGCAGTGTGCAAAGCAGTCACAGCCCTTAAGGCCAAATACAACACCAAACATACTTGTCATAGGTGACTCCATAGTCAGACACACTGACGTCCCACTCACCAGGCTGAACAAGGAGAGGGTCACAGTAAGCTGCCTATCGGGCGCTAGAATCCGCCACATAACACAAGCACTCGGGTCACTCCACGGCAAGTACAAATATGACACAGTCATTGTCCATGCTGGTGTGAACGACCTGAGACGTACCTCCCTGGACTACATGAAAAGAGACATAGAGGAGCTCTCTGATTATGTAGCCCAGGCAAAGGCAGGTATGACACCTAACCCTGAGCAGTATCCTTCCTTCACCAAGAATGATGCCACAATATAGAGACAAGATGAACAGCTTTAACAATTGGCTTAATGTCTGGTGTCATTCAAAGGGGATCCAGTGTCTGTCTGCCTGGGATGACATGCTTGACAAGCCACGCTGCTTCGCAAGGGACGGCTTGCACCTGTCACCCCTGGGATTCCGGATATTGGCTAAGGCTCTTGCCACCCCCATAGTGCCTTTTGTAGGCAAGGCTCAAATTCTAAACCTACCACCCTAGAAAACAAAAATGGGAAGAAACTGAGGGTAATGCTGCTCAATGCCAGAAGTCTAAATCTCAAAATGCATGCACTCTAGGCCCTTCTCAGTATGGAGAACATCGATGTCTGTGCTGTAACTGAAACCTGGTTCAAGGCTCCTGAGAGCACCCTGACACTATTAGGTTTTACCTCATATCATGCTCCGCCCCAAAACCCGGACCACACCACAAAAGGAGGGGGTGTATCCATATTCATAAAGGATACCCACACCTCCAGGTTGGTGGCAACGCACAAAGCTTCGGAAACCATCCAGGTGCACCTAACCATAGGCAAAACTGCTCTACAAATTATAGCATGCTACAGGCCACCCTCTCAAACTCAGGAACCCCACACAGCCTTCCTGAAGACACTGGAGGGTATAAATGTATCTCCAAACACCATCATATTGGGTGACTTCAACTACCCGAATATAGACTGGGAACATTACTCAAGCCCTAACTTTCTAGCCCAATGGTTCCTGGAGTTCATAAATTCAAATGCCATGGAACAGCTAGTCACTGTTCCCACGAGAGGAGAAAATATACTAGATCTCATTGTCACAAACATGGGGACAAAATGCTCCACACCGAAGTATATCCTCATTGGTGAGATCTGATCATAAACTAATCTCACTGGAAATCCACATCCCGCCCCCACCCCAAACAAAAAGACCATAGTGAAGAACTTCTCTAAAGCAAACTTCACACTACTCAAGACTGGTGTGGTATCCTTCAAGGCCCCTGAGCCAGAGGAAACCACAACCCAAGCTGCGGAAGCCCTTACAAATGCCTTCTATGAACACCTCCAGGACTGCATGGATCAGGCAATCCCAAATAAAACCAAGACTCTTTCCACAAAGGGCAAACGTCCAGTCTGGTGGACCCCAGCCATTAACAAACTTTACAATAAGAGGAGAAAGCTATTACATGATAGAACAAAATCCATAAAAGGGAAGTCACCCTGATCATTATTAGTAAAAATACGAGCACTCATAAAATCAACTAAGGCCAATTTTGAGAGAAAAATTGCCATGGATTCAAAGGACAATCATAAGGCCTTTTTCAGCTATGTTAGGAACCTGGGTGGAAACTCCCAGATATGCTCAGAATTAGTCCAAAATGATACAAAAATCACTGAACCCACAGACATTGCCAACATACTGGCAGACAGGTTCAGTGCAAACTTCACCCTCTCCCCTAAAGGAGAGATAACTATCCCAGCCGAGTGTAGCCTCCCGGACATCTCAAATGCGCAGGTGAAAGCTGCTCTCTCTAAAGCTAAAAACACAGCATCAATGGGACCGGATGGTGTCCCCGCTGTGTGCTACATGAGCTAAATGAGGAATTAAACCCGCACATAAGGCAGCTGTTTAATCTCAGCCTTACCACAGGATACGTGCCCAAGGAGTGGCGACAGCAACTGTGGTCCCACTCCACAAAGGCGGCGCTGCCTACGGACCCTGGTAATTACCGCCCATAAGCTTAACAAGTCTAGTCTGCAATGCTATGGAGAGGATCATAATGGAGCTCATAAACAAAGATATAGGGGACTTGCAGACATTGGACCCGACCCAGTTTGGCTTTGTCAAGGGAAGATCATGCCTTTTGAACTTGGTCGACTTCTTGAAACAGTCACCAAGGCCATTGATGAGGGAAAGGCAGTCCATACAGCCTACCTTGACCTTGCAAGGCTTTACACAATACCCCACTCGGTATTGTAGAAAAACTTACCAGCTTAAATGTAAACCCATATGTCACAAGATGGGTTGCAAACTGGCTTAAGGACAGAACCCACAGGGTTAGAGTTGCTGGAGCTGTGTCAGACTCCAACCGGTCACAAGTGGTGTCCCACAGGGCTCGGTCCTTGGCTCTATTGTTTGGCATCTACTTCTCAGAAGTACAGGCCAACATGGGAGGACTTTGGCTGACAAAGTTTGCAGACGACTGCAAACTGGGCCATAGTGGAAAGTGCATCGGACACGGATATCCTTCAGAAGGGACTCACGGAAACAGATAGCTGGTGCCAGAGCCATGGCCTGAAGTTAAACGCCAAAAATGTATAGTCATACCCTTCGGGAAAACAAGGTAACCCCAAGCTACCATATAGGTGGCAATCCACTAAGCACAGAAGAGGTTATCAGGGACCTGGGGACCCAGGTTGACAGTGGCCTTTCTTTGACACTCACGTTGCTAAAGTGGTTAGAAATACCTTCTACATTGCCCACCTGATCATGAAGGATTCACATCCAGATCTAGTGAGGTCATTGTTCCCTGTACTCTTCACTTATCAGACCAATGATCGAGTACAATGCCCCATTCGGGATGTATCTCACCCGACATCTGCAGCAATTGGAGAGACCCCAAAAGTTCCTCACCAAAAGGATAAGGGACTCCAAAATCTGTCATATGCTGCCAGATTGAAGAAACTCCAGCTCTATTCAGTCGCATACCGCCTGCTCAGAGGTGACATGTGCCTGACATACAAGGCCATGTCCAACCCGAATTAATGGACATGCTCCTCCTCAAAAATCCAAATCCACTAAAACCACTAGAGCAAGTGACTTAAACCTTAGCACGGATATAAATAGGACGTGCTGGAGGGATAGATTTATCACTCAGAGACTCCCTATGCTGTGGAATAAAATCCCGGTCCATGTGAGGCAGAGCACCTCGCTGACTCTGTTCAAGAGAAATCTAGACCTGTGGATGGGAGATCGTAGGTTTACCCCGGGAATCATCTCTGTGTCACTGCTGGACAGAGGCACAACAAACTAATGGGCACAGTATCTTTTCATATAAGGGGTGGCGTAAGCCACAAAAATTTGGGCTAGGCTTATAAATGCCTTAGGGCAGATAGCCTAGTATAAACCTATGAACCTATGAACCTATGAGTATGTATTGTCCAACCATGTGCCACTTGGCTGAAGTGTAATGTGTTGCCAGCATGTGTTAGTGAGTGGACAGTACATGTGTGAAGTGTGCAGTACAGATTAGCAAGTGTACATCTGTGAACATGGTGGGTGCACACTGTCTGCATGTACGTGCATGGTGGACACATGGGATGTGTGGCATACCCTGTTGTACACATTGTTAACATCTCATAGCAACTTTCAATGGCCAGTATGCATTCTACTACAGTTATGTACTAACATGGGTCCACATGTGTGCATGTCATGGGTTGACACTATGCTGTGGGTGATACTGTTAATATCTGTCAATGATTTGCGGTCAGGTAGTATACACAACCTCAACAGCATGACTATAAGCAATCATTGGATGATGTATTGATAAATGACACACAGTTGTAGGGAACTCAGTAACAGTTGGATCCTTCCAGTACTATACTCTAACACTAACCAGTGGTATTGACCGCCACCCATTCCTGGGACCACACCTGTTTGGCATATAGCCCCCTTAGGTACATGCAAACACACTAGGGATGTGTCCATCCACATCTGGAAATGCAGGCATTGGCCTACAATGCATTCTCTGGATGGGACGCATATCCTACACAAGGGTATCATACAGACAGACACCTGTTGTCTGATACATGCTGTATAGCAGTAAGCCGGCCATGGCATAGTCATCCACATTTACTATACATACTATCCCATCAGTACCACATCAATGCTAGACCTCAACATGTGTGTTGAGTAACAATGTGTACATACAGCCTCATGTTATGTTATGCGTTCCTTGATATCCACATATCCATAGGTATTGTGGAGTCCCTCGGTGTATCACATATGACATTAGAGGCCTGAATGCATATCCACAAGGCAGTTGTACACCTATACAGACTGTCCATTATTGCCAGTCGTTGTTGTGTATGAACATGTCTGACATATACCCCAGGCATATACCCTCACTCACACTACTCTTTAGTAACTGTCATGGGTGTGTCTGGCACAAATGACCTTGGCCACAGATCATAACAGTGGACGGCCTTGTCACATACATACATATGTGACCTATGATCTGAGAAGCAGCGGCACAACCTGTCAATGGAAACAAATGTATTCATGTAGTATGCAGGCTTCACACCTATGTACTGGTTGAGGGGACATGTACATATATATATTTGCCACACAGATACCTGATGTGTGCAATGCACTTACTGTTTTAATCATAATATGTCCTACCATAGTAAAACCAAAATCCACACCACATTGACTAACAGTGACACACACATTGTCAGTGTTTGCAGGATTCAAACCCCTACCTAACTATGTTATGATACTAGTGAGAGCCACATTAACATGGCGTGCTATTTGCTTTACTGGTTGGTTTCCCTTCTCCTGCTGTATTTGTAGGATGTTGACATCATCAGACTTTCCAAAGAGGAATGTTCCTCTTTTAGTGAGTTTTCCCAGTTCCAAAAAGGGCACTCCTCTCAAAGGAAATTGCACACACACAGTCAGTGGTGTGTTGTGCACCAACACTTGTGTGGAGTGCCATATGTTGCTGTAACACATTCAACAGTTCCACATCCTGTGTAGGGGGTGAGGCTCAGCTGACTGTTCAGGTGCAGGATCTGTTTGTTCTGTAGTTTATACATGACACATATTGGGAATCAATGTATTCCAGTTGCTGACATGCTTTTGGCATTGGGGATAGCTGCTCATCCATTCTACATGTGATATCTCCTGGTATGATGATATGGACTATCGTCAGTGGGAGGTGGGTATGTATATATGGGCCTGTCTGTCAGAATGTCAGGTACAGTTGGCCCGAACTCAGGACATATAAGGGTGTACATTGCTATTTATGACACAGCTGAAGGAGGTGTCATGATTCAGTCTGGACTCCTTCTCAGCTACTCTTTACAAAACACCAACGAACCTGAGCACTAATCCCTGTTATACTCTTTTAAACACTTAACACCCTACTGATCCTTTGCAGTCAGGCTACAGAGTATGTCATCATAATATCCTTGCATGTCCAGGGGTCGGTTTCGTGTGTACTCTCCAGTCCAGCTGGTGAATATTGTGACGTTGACACAATGTCACATCTGCCTCATGTACACAGACAACCCTCTCCTCCTCCCGACAAATTCAGATATATGTGTGAGATGCACCTATATAGACATACAGTGTGCTGAACCCTCTCAACCCATGACTGGCACAGTCTATCAGGTGGTGCAGGTAACCACACACACCACATATCAGTCTCACATATCCTCTAGCGACAGCACTCAAACCACATTATCACACATAGACATACTTGGATGCTGTAAATGAACTCTGCCTAAGCAACAGAGACCTCCAAAGCAGACACATACACAACTGCTACCCCACTACAATACCCACATATCACATAGTTCACAATGTCAGTGTGCCACACAGTCACTGCCCTTCGGGCTAAACAACACACTTAATACACTTGTAATAGGTGACACTTATTGTCAGAAACACTGACGTACCACTCACCAGCCCAAACAAGGGAATAGTGACTTTGGGCTCTCTGTCGGGTGCCAGGATCTGCCACATAACACATGCAGTCAGGTCACTCCAAAGCAAGTACCGGACTGGCACCATCATTGTCCATGCTGGTGCGTAAAACCTCAGACGTTACTCCCCAGACCACATGACATGATACATGGAGGAACACTCTGTTCATGTAGCCCAGGCCTTTATGACCCTGACCTTGTCTAGCAGCTTACACCCACCAATTATGATGTCACAGTATACAGACAAACATATCACGTTTAACAGTTGGCTAACAAATTGGTGTCATTCATAGGGGATACAGTGTCTGTCAGCCTGTGGTGACATGCTCAACATGCCACGTAGCTTCACTATGGACAGCTTGCACCTGTCACCCTTGGACTTTTGAATGCTGGTTAAGGCTCTTGCTACCACCATAGTGCCTTTTTTAAGCAGGGCTCAAAAGACAGACCCACCTCCATAGACATTACAGGTTAAATGAAACTAAGGGTAATGCTGCTCAACACCAGATGTGTTACCCTCATATTGCGGCCACTCAGGACTCTCCTCAGTATGGAGGATAGCGATATCTGTGCACTAACAGATGCCTGGTTCAGGCTCACGTATGCACAACAGCACTACCAGGTTATGTTTCATACCATGCTTTCTGACCACAAGACTTGGAACAGACAACACAACTAGGGGCAGTATCCATATACATCACAGATACACACACCTCCGGGTTAGTAGCACTGCACAAAGCATCACAGACCATACATATACAACTGCCATTGTGCAAAACTGCCTTTCAGTTTGTTGCCTGCTATAGACCACCCTCCCAAACTCAGGAACCACACACGGCTTTCATGGGAACTATGGAGAATATGAAGGTCTCCACAAACACCATTATATTGGGTGACTTCAAATACACAAATATTGACTGGGGATACTACTCAAGCCCCAACACCCTCGCCCAACAGTCGCTATAATTTGTAGACTCATATGCTATGGCACAAGCAGTCAGCACAGCCACAAGGGGGAATACATATTGGACCTAATCATCACCAACATGGGGACTCTATGTTCCACACAAGCGGTATACCCCTCATTGGTAAGGTCAGAATATACATGTATCTCACTGGACATACATATACCCTCCACACACCCATCCTGGATAATCTTGGTGAACTTTTCATGAGCCAACGTCTCACTTCACCAAAGCAAGGTGGTATCCTTCAGAGACCCTGAGACAGTGGCAAATATGGCTCAGACTGCTGAATCCTTTACATACACATTCTATGGACACCTAGTGGACTGCATGGATTGTGTTATCCCAAATAACAACAGGACTCACTCCTCCAATGGCAGGGGACCTGTCTGGTAGACCCCAGCCATTAATAAGCTGTACAACATCAGGAGGAAGCTACTACATGATAGAGTACAATCCCAGATGGGGAAGGCATCTGTGATCTGTACTAGCAGACAGCTATGATCACTCATGAACTTTTCTAAGGGCCGCTTCTACCGGACAATTGCACCAGACACATAGGACTATCACACGGCCTTCTTCAGTTATGTCAGGTACCTGGGTGGACACTCACTGATATGCTGTGAGTTACTGCATACTAACTAAACTTACCCTGAATCCACTGGCATTGCCAACATCCTGGCAAACAGGTTCAGTGCAGATGTCTCCCCCCCATCCCCCCTAAGGAGCAACTATCCATCCCAACAGAGTGTAACCTCCCTGACATCACACAGTAACAGGTGAGTGCTGCCCTCCCCAAAGCGTACATCACAGCATCAATGGGACCAGACGGTGTCCCAGCCTGCATTTTACACGAGCTTCATGACAGATGTAACCCTTACATTACAGCACTGTTTAATATCGAAGTTACTACAGGATATGTACCCAAGGAATGGCGTACAGCAACAGTGGTCCCACGTCACAGAGTTGGTGCCACAACAGACCACAGACAATATTGCCCTATAAGCCTAACTAGCCTGTTCTGCAAAGCTATGGAGCGTATTGTCATGGGACTCATACACAGACATTGGGAACCTACACACACTGTGTCTTACACATTTCAGCGTTGTTGTGGGCAGATCTTGCCTCTTGAACCTGTTTGTATTCTTTAAACGGTTAACAGGTCCATTGACATAGGGACGGTTGTCCACACAGCCTACCTGAACCTTGCAAAACCCTTTAACACAATAACCCACTGGGCCATTATGCATAGGCTCACCAGCGTCAATATGGACACATTTCTCACACGATGGATTGCTACCTGGATCAGGGATAGCACACACATGGTCAGAATTGCAGGTGCTATGTCTGACTATACACCAGTTATGCGTGGCATCCCACATGCCTCGGTCCTGGGACCTCTCTTGTCCAGTATATATCTGTCTGACATACAGGCTACCACAGGGGGAATATGGTTGACCATGTTCGCACTTGACTGAAAACTGGGTGCCACAATCAACTCTCCAGCTGCCACATGCATATTCAAACAGGTTCTCACAGAGACGGATGACAGGTGCCTGAGCCATGACCTACAGATAAATGCCATTAGTTGCATAGTCATCCCCTTTGGGAATAACAACATGCCCACACATTATGACATAGGTAGTACTCATTACATACGGTAGGAGTTGTTAGGGGTTTGGGGACATGACTTGTTCATACTGTCGCCTTTGACAATGACGTTGCCAAAGTGGTTGGACAGACCTTCTATACAGGCCACCTTATCCCATATGGTTTCACATCTAGATTGAGTGAGGTCATTGTGCCTTATACTCATCACAACCATGCTTGGTTACAATGCCACATTTGGGGTTTACCTTACCTGACACCTGCAGCAACTGTACTGGCCACAGACATTCCACACCAAGCAGATCTAGGGACTCACACGGATGCCCTGCACAGTTCGGATGGAGTAACTCCAGCTCTACTCAATCGCTTACCACCTACTCAGATATGATGTGTGCCTGTTGTTTACAGATAAACCCAACGCAGAATTACTGGACATGGTCCACCTCAGGATATCCGACTCCCTTGGAGCTACACACTCCAGGGACATATACCTCAGCACATATGTTAATAGGACATGCTGGAGGGATGGATTCTTCTCCCAGAGGCTCCACTCACTCCGGATTGTAATCCCAGTTTCACATAGGCAGAGCCACCCACTGACCACCTAAAGGAGACATCTTGATGACTGTATGGGTGATCGTATGTTTACCCCTGGGATATTTTCTGTGTCCCTGCTATACAGAGGCACACTAGCCTAAACGTACATGGGCTATCTTGTGTGACTTACTACTCACACGCACAGTGTAGTAATCTGACAGGGTTGCGAATGCCAAACACACTCCGGCTATGGTTGTATATGCCCTAGGGCAGATAGCCTAGTATCGACCTCTGAACCTATGCTAATGTTTGGGATGCACCATGTTTATTGCTGATACTGTTTGCAGGTCTTTATTGTCTTTGCTTTACCAGTTTCTATGAACAACTTAGGTATCTGCAGAACATATTTGATTATGACAGGGTTCCACTATATTATATATGTGTCTGTTGTCATATAACTGTGTACACAGGGCAGATTACTGGATAGTGAGAGGTTCCTGGGTTAACATATGCAACTGCCAGATATGTGTGGCCCACTGCTGTACTCAGACATGGCCTAAGTGTGTGAGCATGCCCAGTTCAGGCTTTTCGTGTTTTGTTGCCTGACATTTGTCTCATTTATTCAAGTGTGTGAGCATGCCCAGTGTGTCCTTTCAGTATGTTGCTATATGAGGTCCACTACATTTGTTGATGTGTGTGAACATGACCAATATTAACATTTATACTGTGTGTGTTGGAAGTCAGGTTCTGTTCTTATTGCAGGACTCACCTTTGTGTCATAACTCGACAGGGATTATGCTGTGCCTGCAGGGTTTCCATGAGATACTTTGCATAGACTTATCAACATTCCTTCATAGAGGCTGACCACTGCAATACTGTCATGGTTTACTGGTTCAGTACTTTAACTATAGTGCACAGTACCCTGGGTTCAAAGCCCATCACTGCTTTATATTTTCATACTGAGCAGACCAGACTGCTTAAGGGCCAGTTAAGCAAATATGAGCATGTTGTCTTTTGTTCAGCTATGCTCTACTTAGACCAGGCTTGTCCGACATTGCTCAATATTCACCAACATTGCTGGACGTTGCCCAATATTACTGAACATTGACCACATTTGTGCTAGTTGGTGTGTGCGATTTTGTTTGCATATACTACATGGTGGTAAATGCTGTTTAGCACTGCTTTATATTGCTTAACACATGGCAATCATGCCTCAGGTGGTGCTGCAGGGCTGCCTATGTCATATGCACATACTACACTCCCTGTACATGTTTGAAAGCAGGTAGTGGTCAACTTAGGCATCCTTTTACTATATGTGCAAGTCAGAGAGAGGTATCATTTCCAGAGTTCCTACTGAACCAGTGTATGTGCTATGCGTTGCCTCTTTGCCAAGGCCATAGCATACTGGGCACACCTCCTTCTGCCTACTGGGGCAAGCTCTGGTTGCTCCCCCTCCGAGTCACGCTCTGCCTGTGATGGCCTTGGCAATGGTGGGGGGCTGTTTGGCCCAGGCCTATGCTGGTCCTGCTGCAGCTGTTTTTGCAGGATCATATTATGTAGCATAGCACATACCATGACAATTTGCGTACATGTAGTTGGTGAGTACTGCAAGGCTCCACCAGATGTGTCCAGGCACCGGAACCGTGACTAGAGCAGCCCAAACACACGCTCGATTATATTACGTGTTTGTGCGTGTGCCTCATTATGGCATTCCTGTTCAGGTGTGTGTGCATTTCTGATGGGTCTCATCAGCCATTGCTCCAGTGCATAGCCAGCATCCCCCACTAGGTGACCATGTGGGATGTCCCCATTGGTAAATGTGTGGTACAGCTGCGTCAGATGCCAGATATGGGAATCATGGTAGCTTCCAGGGCAGCCAGCACACACACATTCAGTATTATGCCCTGGGCATCACACACAACCTGGCAGTTGATGGAGGGGAAGCCCTTGCAGTTGAAGTAGACCCTACCCCGCTCACCGGCTGGTGCTTTGATGTGTATGTGCGTGCAGTCTATTGCACCCACTACCTCAGGGTATTCCGCTATTTGCTGGAAGAGATGCATATTGCTGGCCAATACCTCACGGGAATTGGGGAAATATACATGACCACTGACATGTGCTGACATGGCATACAGGAACTGGTGCAGTACCCTGGTTGCTGATGCCTGTCATATCCCCATCATATCACCAGTTGGTCTCTGGAGGTACCTGTTGCTAATATTCTTAGGCCTACACATACCTTGGTTTCCACTGGGATGGGTTCCCCTCTGTTGGTTCTGTGTGTGAGGTGTGGCCTGCACAGCTCAACAATTTGCTGCAGGAGGTCTCTGTCCACTCTATAGCGCTCCACTATCTCCAGCTCATGTAGCCCCTGGTAGGTTACCCTGGGCCTGTACAATCTTCTCCGTCTCCTCACTGTGGGTTGTCCAGCAGCATTTCCATTGTCACCACCCTCAGCATGTTGCATATGTCGCCTTATAACAGCAATGGCAGCCTTTAACATTTCTTTGTCTCAGTAAAGCTTTTTCAGTTTTCACTTCTATTAGCTTACTGCAGTGTCTGTTGTGAGAAACATAATAGACTGTTGTTTGTAGAGTTTTAAGTGCTAGGCTGGGCTGGGCTATTGTACTGCCTGTGTAATTGCCTGATTCTGATTGTTTTCACCTGCTAGCTCTGCTAGTACTCCCTGGTAGCTTCCTACTATTTGTTGTGCTTTCTTTTTCCTTTCTGTTTCCTTAGGGGGGCAGCGCCGCGCACACAAGTGCAAACACGCTCACAGCAGCTCACACGTGCGCACACATGCTTACACAGACTAAAACTTGCTTATTTGGGTTAAAACACACGCACGCCAGTGCAAAACGCGCTTACAACTCTTTAAACAGCCTTATACGTGCTTACCCGGCTTAAACGAGCGCACTCATGCTTACACGCGCGCACTCTGTCTTACTTGGGTTTACAGGCGCACACATGCACGCATACCCGCTCAGCAAGAAACTTTGGTGTTATCCACAGCATGCACCTATTATTTCTTGCTTTTACCTAGCCTACCTGTTGACACACCTATTTCCATGATGTGTAAATGACAGCTGACACATGCCACTCTGCTCCAATGGGCTTCACTTCTTTCATACATACCCCACTCGTGGTGTCACCTATCTTCTACTCTGTTACTCCCCTTATCCTACTCCTACACTCCACTGACTGTGCTCATTTGCTATGTAAACTTGTGATTCACTATCCTAACCCTCCTTTGCATAGGATTGCCTACTAATGCTTGGTTACATCTCTTAGACTGAGCTTCCCCCCTTAGCAACCTCTACTCGGTAGCCATGTTGTCTTCATCCTGCCATTCCATTGCATTGTACATTAACAATTTAAGTAAGATCGACATTTGTGGGTTTTCATTTTTAGTTTTCTGTTTTTTTTAGAGTGCAGCCCGTTTGCGAGGTGCTGCGCTACGCTTAAACATCGGAAATCGGAGAAAAAAATTTATTTTTTTTTTCATATTGCATCAGGAAACATTGCCAATGGCCATATATTTGGCCATTGGCATGCTTCCTGCACTGGATGCAAACTTTACTTGGAGCTGTCATAACTCCGTTTTGCTATTTGCAGAACAGTATTCAGTTGTCAACTGAGTACATTTCTGCAAATAACACTGCTCTTACTTGGACAGGTTCGGGTTTCCTGAATCACAAATCTACCTCATTTGCATGCCTTTTGCCTGCAATTGAGGTAATTTGCATATCCCAGCCCTGTCCGTGTAAGAGCCGTTTTAGGAGCTCTCTTGCACACCCCTGCAGGCTGTTCCTGGATTGCTCGTCAGACATGATGGCTGCATAGAGTCTTACTCTACTCTTAGACTCCGTGCAAGCCATTGTGAATCCAGACCCTTGTCTTTACTAGTCTACTTCCCTCTCTTCTGCCCAAAAAGTATTCCCTTCCCTAACAAAATCAGACCATTTGCTGACCACCTTCTACTTCAAGACCACCCTCCCTTGACTCAGTAATCCATCAATATTCAGGGACATAAGCTGAACCATCCTTTAAGACATACTGTCCCTTAAAAAGAAAAAAAAAAAAAAGTAAAAGGTCCAGTCAACCAGAATCCCTAAACATTGCCATCTCAGCCTTAACCAAGGAATTTTATGATCCATCAAATTACAGTATAGAGAAAACTGCCCCCTTCAGTCACAAGCAAAATAATAAATATAACACCTGATTATTTTGGTTGGATAACAGAATCAACAAATTATATAACAAGAAATGTAGGCTCTTAACTTAGTAAGCAACTAAACCAATCCAGTGACACAGAGTGATAATCCCAGACTATGGCCTAGAACTTAGACCTCTTAGAAATTCAGATGCCTGGCAAGGAGAATGGGTGCGCATCTCCTTTTGGGGGAGTTGGGATACACAGACGATCATTTATTGGACCCTGATAGAGGCTGAAGCTCAGAGTAATTACCAGCATATAGAGGAGAAAGTTTCTTGGAGAAAAAGCCAAATGTGCATTACAGCAATATGAATCTGCTGGTTTACAGCTGTACTGCAGCTTCCACGAAGTACTTTTCTTTTCCAGCTTGCTTGTAATAAGCTCAGCTAGGAATTATAGAGGCAAGAACTGGACCATTAGTAATAGAGGCTAAACAGCTGACAATCAACTGGCAGTCTGTCCAGCTAGCAAAAAAGGTTAGGAATTCATAAATACAATGAAACTACCAAGTTTGTTATCAAGACTAAAGACAATCATAAGGCTTTTTAGCTGTATATGTAAAACCTGCCCTGCTCTGCAATTTTTATAGATAGATCTACACACAATAATGATGGATACATTGATAATGACTCATAAGGTTAGATCTAACTTATCTCCTCCAGGTATGCCCTTTTCAAATCCAGATCAGGAACCCCCCCCCCCCACAATAATACTGACCAATCTCAACCACTCTATTCAAAGCAAAACTACCATCCTCATTGGGCAAGACAACACACATGGCTACATAATGGCAAGCTTAAGGTATCTGTTAGCCCAGCCTTTTTTAAATTTTTCCTCTCTCCAGGATATGTACTTGAAAATGACCAAATGTCTCCTCACACGTCCACCCCTGTAAGGGACATACTATACCAGTCCAGGGAACTGCAGCCTATCAGTCTCACCTGCTTTACTGTAAAGCCATAGTACAAATTATTCTATTTATTAATCTACTTAAATCTGTTTACTGTAGAGGTGCACTTTTTACAGTGGACCATTTTCAGGAGTTCCATTGGAGGTTGCAATCAAAATATTGAAGAAAACAACATATAGATTAATGCAATAGTGAATAACATGACAGTACAATCACCAGTGAATAAAACCGAGGAAGCAAACAATTTACAATGCAACAGCTATGTTCTGAGAAATGTACTCATAACATACAATTGCATATTAGATAAAATATGCTAACAGTATAAACAGACTTCATTACATTAAGAAAAGAAAGAGAAAATGACAAGTTAGAAAAAGTATGACACTTAAAATGAAGCTATATTTAGTATTTACAATGTGAAAGAGTAAATACGGTGGTAATGGTATTAATGGTGTGATTGCAAATTAAGTTAGAAGGAAGGGATAGAAAAGTAACACAGATGTTGTACTCATGAAAATGAGGTATTTCAAAAACAAGAAATTGTGTCTGCTTTTTGGAAATGTGACTTATAAGGCTGACTTGAATGCAGAGGAAAAAATTTAATTCTTGTAGGATGGGAGAAGAGATTGTCAATGCTCTGGATCCATGTTGGATAACTAATTGTTTATACAGCTAAGTTTATAGTGTCAGGTCTGTATTTCAGTGCCTGAGGGAGGAAATAACATAAGACTCTAGACAGACTACATTCTATTTATATGACAGGTTCATCTCTCAAAGTCTGCCCGTACTCTGGAATAAGCTTCCCATTCATGTCAAGCAGAGCACCTCGCTGGCCCTCTTCAAGAGAAATCTTGATGAGTGGATGGGTAACGGCAAGTTCACTCCAGGGATCATTCCAGTTGCCCTACTGGATAGGGGTACTGTGAACTAACATCTGGTGGCATGGTGCCTGGGCAATTTGTTTGGGCTAGTCTTGTAAAGGCTCCAGGGCCATTAGCCTAGTACACACCTATGAACCTATGAACTGGTGATTAAAGGACATATTTTAGAATAAGAAGATAGGAGATGTTGAGCTCTTTCTTTTATCTGTAGCCATTTAGCATTTGTGAGGGTATGGCTGTAATGTTAGCTCTAGGGTGAAAGAATAATAAACCTGCAGATCTCATCTGATATTGTTTAGAGGTAGTATGTTTTTTTTTTCTTCCAAGCAGCAGATATTATTGGTAACCTGAATGCTAGCTGAATAAGAATTTTTACTTTTTTTCAGTTTAGTTTTTTTTTTCTTTTTGGTGAAATGAAGTAAGATATATCTTGGCCCAAAAAAGAAAAGTGTTGACTTTAGTACAGTTTATGTCATTATGGAATGTCAATGCATTAATGTGCAAAATGTATGCAATAAGAATATAAAAGACCTTCAGGCTCAAACCTTTCACAGATTTGCATGGCAAGGGTAGGTTGTGCTTCCTTATTCTTTTTTTTTTATAATTCTTTTTATTTGCAAGTATAACCAGTGTCAATGCAGTGAATATGCAAAGCCAAACGGCATGTAACCATATAAAATGAATGCAACAAAGAGTAGAAATGGAAAACACATATATAACTATGTACACCATCTGAACTGAAAGCAGTCCTAGTATTTGTAAAAAACATGATATAGTATTAATAATGCTCTCAACTATATACTTAAATATGAACTGGCAGTGTTATATTTAAAGCAGAATGTCTAAGACTAAGTCCCAAACTTTAAATGTGATTTTTTTATATCATTTTATTTGGGGGTCAGTTTTGAAAGCTTTATAGTGTTTTTAATCATCTCTATAAATTCAATTCCATTTTTTGGTTATGTAAAATTTAACTATAGTAAAAAAAGATAATAACAGATCCTAAGTATAGTCCTTGATTAACCGCAAAAAAGCGAACTGCCAAGATATCTGTTCTAATTAGGGAAATTAAGCTGAATTTTATACTGGGTAATGGTCCAAATGTTTTTGTATAACTACATTTCCAAAAGATATATAAAATATCAAAATTTAATAAACCATGCATTGTGCATTTGTTGGAGATTGATTGCATAGTAATATTTTAGCTGGGATAACATGTTTTTGTTATTTACCATGAATTGAGTATAGTCAATTTTTTAAAGGGAGTTACAGTTAATGGTGAAGGTTGTTAATTGGTTAAAAGTGGCATTGTTTAACAAAGGTGAATCATATTTTTTTTGTAGACAGGCCCTGAATAAACGAACACCATAAAATGTTATTTATAAAAAGTTTTGTAGCATAAATAAATTGATTTTGGTGCTAACAAAGCTTGAATTAGTTGAATATGGTAATCAATTTTGTTTGCTTGGTCTTTAATGAAATAAAAACCTGCTTTAATCTTTTGCAAGTTACATTAACGATTAGCAGTTATCCCTAAGGAACATTTAAATATTTTAAGAGCTTCAGGAGAGAAATAGGTTTTCTTACTCATAAAGTGAAAAGGGGAGAGGTCATGCAGCTCTAGAATTTTCATCAGTCTTTGAAAGTCTGTATGTTTTATAATTTTATTCAATTTTAGATTTTTATTGTATTTGGGCTTTAGGAAAATGATGGCAGAAAGGCAACAATTATAGGGTTTCTGTTACGTGATCAAAGACGCATTCTGTTGAATGTGTCTTGGTCGAACTTAAAAGAACGAAAAGGCAAAATAGTGAAGTGGCTTTTAAGCAAATTCTTTCCCTTGGAAACAATTTGCTTGGCTGCTTCTGTTACTTTGCCGTTTTTGCCATTGTAGTATGATCTCAGAGTTGGTATATTTAAGTAGGGGGGTGTGGGGTGCACAGCTCCTCACATCGAGGGGGTGGGGGATGAAGTCCCCCACTTTATGTAATGTTTTAAAGGTTTTTTTTTTTTGGAAAAAAATTGCTGTTCTGAGGTTTTGACATTGTGAGCTTTCACTTACATGGGGTCGATTAATCATTGTTCTTTTTAAGCATTAACTGATGTAATATAGACCCACAGTTATATGTTTTGATGCATTTATGCCAAATGTCTAGCCATACTTGGTCCCATTTTTTTGTGTTTAAAGTAAAGTTTTTAGATTTTAGAAGTTGAGATATATTTATAACTAAATAATAGGCATAAAATCAGATCAACTAGATGTAGTGCAGGTTGTGGACCAGCTTCTGGCAGATAGGGATTGCCTACTCCAGCTTGACCTTCTGTCTCCTTGGGCTCGGAATCCTTCACAGCATATTTTCCTGTTTATCCTCCTCCTGCCTCTACCCAAGCCCCGGAGATCTTGGTACCAATGTCCACCCCTGTGCATACTGACTCGGCTCTGACTGCAGATTTTTCTCTGTCAGCACTGACCACCCTTGCTGCATCAGCTCAGTTGGAGCCAGTGCACTCTTGGAGCAGTGTTTGGACTGTCAGCACCTTGGTACTTAGCCAGATGCCTATTTTTTTCACTGGGGCCATCTATATCCATGGCTCTGATGGCTTCCAGTCCTCTCAGAGCTTCTCACCTGGAGGAGCGCTCCTCAGGGCAAGGTGTGACCCCAGTTCCAAGGTTGTCCTTCTCGGTTCCAGGCTCCCATCCCTCCTTGGGCAGGCCTGCTTTCCAGGTGATAGAGAGAGTTCTTGCTTCTGCAGGCTCATAGTCAGCATCTCTGACATCAGCATCAGAACCCCCCCAGCATGCAGCTATCCCAACCCCATACTTCGGGATCCTGGGCAAGGGAGCCACAAGACCTCCCTTTGAAGGAAACCCTTCCTCTGGAGTTCTCCTCAGAAGATCCCAGTGGGGAGCCACCCTGGAAGAAATGGCGCAAGAGGAAGCACCTTGATTCCCTTGAGGAATCTATCACTGAAGACACCGATTGTGATGAGGGAGAAGGGTCCCCATGGTATCCCCGAGATGATGTCTCATTTGGACAGATTCTCAAAATCCTCAAGCAGTGGGGAGACTGGAAGTCCCCTAGCCCTCCTTCTGAGGAATCAGTGTTCTTGCAGGCCTTCCGTGTCCAGCTATCTACTTCCTGGGTGACCCCACCTGCAGATGAGCTTGTTAAGCTGATCGTACAGCATGTCTAGAAAACCCCGGATAACGTAGAACCTGTCCCTCAGAGGCCGGACAAAAGTCTATCCACACCTGACCAGCCCCACTGGTCTAAGCAGTTGAAGGTGAACTGGCAGAAAATAGTTCCACTGTCCATCCTCCAAACAGGGAGTCTCAGGCCATGGACAGACTAGGGAAGTGGACCTATGCTTCAGCAACCTTTTCCATTTGGTCGCTGAACTATCTGGCACACTTCATTTGCCTCCAAAGAGACCTAATCTCTGAAATGTATTCCTCTTTGGTGGGGGTACTGCCTGCTGAGGTGTGTGACACTGTCGCCTTGCTGCTAGCTACCCTTGACTCTATCTCAAACTCCTCGATACATTTGATATCTCACACCACCTAGGGGGCAGCTTGAGCTGCCGCATCAGGCATTGTCATGAGACGTAATGCTTGGATGCAGTTGTGTGATTTTGCAGAACCCTTTAAATCTTCCTTCGTCAATGTGCCTGTCAATGAATCTGCACTTTTTGGTTCCAAACTAGGAGGCACACTATCACGAAGTGAGAAAGATGGAAAGACCTTGTCTGCTGTGGGGATATTATTTTCCACCCCCCAAAGGTCCTACTCCAGGATCCAGAAGGGAGGAAAAATGTGGTTCAGAAAATCCCAAGGATCTTTTTGAGACACTCATAGTGAGCAATCCCCCTGGGGGCAACTCTTCTGGAAGACACCACTTTCAGGGTAGAGGGGTCCATGTAGCCATGGCGCTAGAGATTCCTTCTCTGGCCGACCCTACCAGCACTCCTGAGCAGTGGCCCAATTGCTTTCCTCTGGAATCAGTCGGGCATCAGTTTTCTCTGCACCTACAAGCCTGGCAACTTATTACTACCAATATTTGGGTGCAGAGAATAATATCCAGAGGCTACCAGATACCATTGGATTTAACTCCGCGACCCGTCAAATGAATCCCCGATGTGCCACCCAATCAGAGGGAAGTAGCAGCCTTAGAAATAGAAAAGCTGCTAAGAAAAAGAGTCTTCCAACCAGTCCCACCAGACCAGAGAGGATCCGGGTTTTACTCGAGGTTCTTTTTAGTGCCAAAAAAGACAGGGGACTGGAGACTGATCCTGGATCTCAGCCTATTGAACAAATTTCTTAAACCTCAAAAATTCCGGACAGTCGCAGTAGAGACCATTCTCCCCTTCCTAGGGAGGGACAACTGGATGTGCTCTATAGACTTCCAGGAGGCACATTACCACATAAAAATGGATCACTGCTCCCAGAGGTTTCTCCGCTTCCGGCTGGGAGCCAATCATTACCAATTCAGGGCACTGCCATTCAGTCTCTCAACAGCCTCCTGAGTGTTCACCAAATGTATGGCAGTTGTAGTAGCTCATCTTCAACTACAAGGATTCCAGATGTTTCTGTATCTAGACGATTGGCTCCTTACCGCCCCGACCAGGAATCTTCTAATCTGCAGCCTCTCTTACACTCAAGGCCTCACTCTCCACTTGGGGATTACAACAAACAAGGACAAATCTCAAATGTCCCCAACAAAAACACTGGAATTCATTGGAGCAGTCTTCCACACAGCATCCGTTCAAGCTTCCTTCCCTCCTCACAGGCTTTTGAAAATAAGACACCAAATCCAAGCCCTCCTTCCACAGACCTATATACCAGCACGCCTTGTACTGCAACTCTTAGGCTCCATGGTGGGTGCCATTACTCTAGTACCAATGGCGAGGTTGCACATGAGAATATTACAGTGGCTCTTTTTTGCACAATGGTCGATCTTAACTCACCCACTCGACCACATGATACATCTTACAAATCTTTGCATGGAAGAAATGCTATGGTGGATGAAGTCACAATCCAATCTTTGGTGTCAACCATTCTGTCTCCCCCAACCCACAGCCACTGTGACCACGGACACTTCCCTGTTAGGGTTGGGGGGCATTTCCAGGGAAAGACGAACATGCTGGAGGGATAGATTCCTGTCCCAGAGACTTCCCATACTCTGGAACAGACTACCTATCAAACAGAGCTCCTCATTAGCACTCTTCAAGAAAAGGCTTGATGATTGGATGGGAAATAAGAAATTCACCCCTGGGATCACTTCTGTGGCTCTGCTTGACAGGAGCACAGGAAAATAATTTTCTTGGGTAGCGAAAGCCAGGGTACCTTTTTGGCTAGGCCTATATAGGCCCTAGGGCCAATAGCCTTGTACCTACCTATGAACCTATGAACCTATACGACACCTGGTCCCCCATGGAGGCCAATTTGCACATAAATGTCCTGGAACTAAGGGCAGTTCTCTTAGCGTTGCAAGCATTCCATACATCCCTACCTTCTGGGAACATTGCAATTCAGTCAGACAATATGTCAGGCGTCTGGTATATGAACAAGCAAGGTGGAATCAGTTCTTACCCCCTGTGTCAGGAAGCCATGAGGATTTGGCACTGGATGATAGCTTCCAACTGCTTTCTTAGAGCAAAGCACATTCTTGGGAGTTCCGACCTTATTGCGGACAATCTGAGCAGGAACATCTGTATGCCTCATGAGTGGTCCCTCAATCCTGTAATAGCGGAATGGATTTTCTGCTGCTGGGGCAAGCCTTGCTGTGATCTGTTTGCTTCCCCCTTAAACAACAAATGCAGAAGGTATTTTCCCCTGATCCCTTCTCAGGGGGAACATCAGAGGGATGGTCTAATGCACGATTGGCCCAAGGGTCTACTGTATGCCTTTCCTCCATTTCTCCTCATTCTGAAATTCCTCCAGAGAGCTCAAAGGTTGAGAAGCAAAGTGATACTCATTTCCCTTATTGGCTCCATCAAGTCTGGTTCCCATTCCTATGGCCTCATCTGATTCACAGGCTGTGGATCCTGGATCATTCCCAAGGTCTGGTATCTCATCCTCAGGGACTGATTCATCCCAATCACCACAGCCTAAAGCTCACAGCTTGGTTCCTCCACTGCCAATGATTGCCAGGCTGCCTGATATATCATCTCCTGTTCATGAAATTCTTCTGGCTTCACACAAACCTTTCACCAGGAAAGTTTATTCTTAAAAATGGACTAAGTTTTCTATTTGGGCCAAAGATCAGAACTTAGATCCTTTCTCTATGCCTATTCAAAAGATCCCACAATATCCGATGACTCTTTTACATGCAGGAGCCTCAGCATCAACAATCACTGTGCATTTATCAGCTATCACCAATTTTCATAATGGATTTGATAATTCTTCGGTTATGTCACACTGCCTGTGCAAGACCTTTTTGAAAGGAGTATTACACGTTAAGCCTCCTGTCAAGCCCCCCCATAGAACCCTGGGACTTGACCTTGGTACTTCAATCTCTCACAGGCCCTCCTTTCGAGCCTTTTGATTCATGTGATATAAAGTTTTTGTCATGGAAGACTCTACATCTAGTAGCATTACCTCAGCGAGAAGAGTATCTGGGTATCTGAGCTGTAGGCTTTGAGTGTCATGAGACCTTACTTGAATTTCCACAGGGATAGGGTGTCCCTTTGTACTGACCCTTCTTTCTTGCCCAAGGTCATTTCTGGATGACAGGACTAAATCTTTCAGGAAAACAGATCAATTGTTTGTGGCCTTTGCAGGACCCAGATTGGGTAAACCTGTCTCCAAAGCGACTTTATCCTCCTGGCTTAGAAACGTCATTACCTTTATCTAACAACAGAATAAGCTATCCTTACCTTCCAGAATAAAGGTTCATTCTACTAGATCGATGGCTGGTTCTGTAGCTTTTCATTCCAGAGCCTCTGTTGATGATATCTGTACAGCAGCCACTTGGGCAAGACCTCATACCTTTATCTCTCATTACAAATTGGATTTGGCCGCCAGGGGACGATCATCTTTTGGTTCTATGGTGCTCAGGAATATCCTTCCTCACGGCCACCCAGGACTCAAGTAGCTGGGGACTCGGTCCTAACAGTACGGAATGAATAAAGATTTACAACATCAGATAAAGAAGTTATGTCTTACCATAATGTTCCATCTGTGTTGTAGATCTTTATTCATTCATTACTTCCTGCCCTCCTTCCCCCTTCCTGGACTCCTGATGGATTTTAGGAACTCCTGGTTAGGGTATTTGCTCAGAAAGAGCCTCCTACTGTTTTTCTCTTACTATCTCTATTATATAGGGGCAGGCAAACTCGATCTGGAGTAACTAAGAGAGGGGCATTATGGGTAGGTCTTAGCTGAGAGTTTTTGGCTGGCGTGAGCTTGGAAATGCCCGTGTTGGTTCCGAGAATGGAACTGAAATCCTAACAGTAATGAATGAATAAATATCTACAACACAGGTGGAACGTTAAGGTAAGACATAACTTATTTTTATTTTCTGAAGTTTTCCACTTATCACTTGATATGGACCATACCTCTCAAACTCACAGTGCAAGAAATATGGACAAAGCTAGAAAGAATGGGGGAGACAAAGACTGAAAAATAGGGACAGATTTTAAATATTGCTTCTATAAACTTTGAAAGTCAGTAGAACAACATGTTTTGCAGTATTATGCATTTTCTGAACAATAGGAAGACTGAAATTCAAATGTCTGTCATTATTTAATGTTATTTAGTGACTTCAATCCTCAATGATTTATCCAAAAACCTCAAATTTTATGAAGAACAGAGAAAAAACACAAGGAAAAATCTGGACATTCTGGGAAAATTTGGACAGTTGAGAGGTATAATATGAAAAACTAACAATGGCTAGGGCATATGAAAATTTATTGTAAATCTTATTCTTATGTGTCTCATTACATATGACCTCAGCATTAATTTAGTACAAGTGCAGATCACTCGTAGCAAAACTATTTTTTACTGTATTTATTATCACAGGTCCTTTTCTATGTCCCTGGGGAAACATTCTGAATACCTAAATATGCACTCCCACAGTTATTCAACCAAACATCTTTTTTATTAGTAATCATTAATCACTCATCTAGCAGTTGCTATTCTCATGACCTTTTTCATTGGCTCAGGGTCCCTAAATCAAACATTTACTCTCTCTGCTGGAAACCCAGAACTCATAGATCTTGTCTTTACTAGTCTTCTTCCCTCTCTTCTGCCCAAAAAGTATTCCCTTCCCTAGCAAAATCACACCATTTATTGACCACCTTCTACTTCAAGACCACCCTTCCTAGACTCAGTAATCCATCAATATTCAGGGACATAAGCTGAACCATCCTTTGAGACTGACTGTCCCTTAAAAAAAAAAAAAAAAAAAGTAAAAGGTCCAATCAACCAGAATCCCTAAACATTGCTATCTCAGCCTTAACCAAGGAATTTTATGATCCATCAAATTACAGTATAGAGAAAACTGTCCCCTTCAGTCACAAGCAAAATAATAAATATAATGCTTGATTATTTTGGTTGGATAACAGAATCAACAAATTATATAACAAGAAATGTAGGCTCTTAACTTAGTAAGCAACTAAACCAATCCAGTGACACAGAGTGATAATCCCAGACTATGGCCTAGAACTTAGACCTCTTAGAAGTTCAGATGCCTGGTAAGGAGAATGGGTGCACTTATCCTTTTGGCGGAGTTGGGATACACAGATGATCATTTATTGGGCCCTGATAGAGGCTGGAGCTCAGAGTAATTACCAGACTGAGACTGCAGGATGGTTAAGGACATGTATTTTTCCATCCTCCGAGAAGGACCTCAGCATATAGAGGAGGAAGTTTCTTGGAGAAATAGCCAAAATGTGCATTACAGCAATATGAATCTGCTGGTTTACAGCTGTGCTGCAACTTCCACAAAGTAATTTTCTTTTCCACCTTGCTTGTAATAAGCTCAACCAGGAGTTATAGAGGCAAGAACTGGACCATTAGTAATGGAGGCTAAACAGCTGACAATCAACTGGCAGTCTGTCCAGCTAGCAAAAAAGGTTAGGAATTCATAAATACAATGAAACCACCAAGTTTGTTATCAAGACTAAAGACAATCATAAGGCTTTTTAGCTGTATATGTAAAACCTGCCCTGCTCTGCAATTTTTATAGATAGATCTACACACAATAATGATGGATACATTGATAATGACTCATAAGGTTAGATCTAACCTGTCTCCTCCAGGTATGCCTTTTTCATATCCAGATCAGGAACCCCCCCTCCCCACTCCACAATAATACTGACCAATCTCAACCACTCTATCCAAAGCAAAACTAGCATCCTCTTTGGGCAAGACAACACACATAGCTACATAATGGCAAGCTTAAGGTATCTGTTAGCCAGAACTCTTTTACATTTTTCCTATCCCCAGGATATGTACTTGAAAATGACCAAATGTCGCCTCACACGTCCACCCCCGTAAGGGAGATACTATACCAGTCCAGGTAACTGCAGCCTATCAGTCTCACCTGCTTTACTGTAAAGCCATAGTACAAATTATTCTATTTATTAATCTACTTAAATCTGTTTACTGCAGAGGTGTACTTTTTACAGTGGACCATTTTCAGGAGTTCCATTGGTGGTTGCAATCAAAATATTGAAGAAAACAACATATAGGTTAATGCAATGGTGAATAACATGACAGTACAATCACCAGTGAATAAAACTGAGGACGCAAACAATTTACAAGGCAACAGCTATGTTCTGAGAAATGTACTCATAATATACAACTGCATATTAGATAAAATATGCTAACAGCATAAACAGACTTCATTACATTAAGAAAAGAGAGACAAAATGACAATTTAGAAAAAGTATGACACTTAAAATGAAGCTGCATTTAGTATTTACAGTGTGAAAGAGTAAATGTGGTGGTAATGGTATTAATGGTGTGATTGCAAATTAAGTTAGAAGGAATGGATATAGACGTAGCATAGATGCTGTCCTCATGAAAATGAGGTATTTCAAAAACAAGAAATTGTGTCTGCTTTTTGGAAATGTGACTTATAAGGCTGACTTGAATGCAGAGGAAAAAATTTAATTCTTGTAGGATGGGAGAAGAGATTGTCAATGTTCTGGATCCATGTTGGATAACTAATTGTTTATACATCTAAGTTTATAGTGTCAGGTCTGTATTTCAGTGCCTGAGGGAGGAAATAACATAAGACTCTAGACAGACTACATTCTATTTATATGACAGGTTCATCTCTCAAAGTCTGCCCATACTCTGGAATAAGCTTCCCATTCATGTCAAGCAGAGCACCTCGCTGGCCCTCTTCAAGAGAAATCTTGACGAGTGGATGGGTAATGGCAAGTTCACTCCAGGGATCATTCCAGTTGCCCTACTGGATAGGGGTACTGTGAACTAACATCTGGTGGCATGGTGCCTGGACAATTTGTTTGGGCTAGGCTTGTAAAGGCTCCAGAGCCATTAGTCTAGTACACACCTATGAACCCATGAACTGGTGATTAAAGGACATATTTTAGAATAAGAAGATAGGAGATGTTGAGCTCTTTCTTTTATCTGTAGCCATTTAGCATTTGTGAGGGTATGGCTGTAATGTTAGCTCTAGGGTGAAAGAGTAATAAACCTGCAGATCACATCTGATATTGTTTAGAGATAGTATGCTTTTTTTTTCTTCCAAGCAGCAGATATTATTGGTAACCTGAATGCTAGCTGAATAAGAACGTTTATTTTTTTCAGTTTCTTTTTTTTTTTTTTTTTTGGTGAAATGAAGCAAGATATATCTTGGCTCAAGAAAGAAAAGTGCTGACTTTAGTACAGTTCATGTCATTATGGAATGTTGATGCATTAATGTGCAAAATCTATGCAATAAGAATATAAAATACCTTCAGGCTCTAAACCTTTCACAGATTTGCATGGCAAGGGTAGGTTGTGCTTTCTTATCCTTTTTTTATATAATTATTTTTATTTGCAAGTATAACTAATGTCATTGCAGTAAATATGCAAAGCCAAACAGCATGTAACCATATAAAATGAATACAACAAAGAGTAGAAATGTAAAACACATATATAACTATGTACACCATCTGAACTGAAAGCAGTCCTAGTATTTGTAAAAAAACATGATATAATATTAATAATGCTCTCAACTATATACTTAAATATGAACTGGCAGTGTTATATTTAAAGCAGAATGTCTAAGACTAAGTCCCAAACTTTAAATGTGATTTTTTTTATATAATTTTATTTGGGGGTTAGTTTTGAAAGCTTTATACCCCCGGATTCACGAATCCTCCATGTAAGACTTAATAAGTCTTACTTGGAGGCTGCAGTTGAATGGTATGACATCAGCATGCCATGAATATTCATGAGGGCACGCTGACTCAACTGTAACTCTTACACAGACCGAGTATGAAAGCAGGGGGCATGTCCGACTGCCATGCAGTCTAAATGTCCACGCCCCTGCAAGTGTAGTAAAAGCAAATTGTCAACACACAAGAGTGAGTTCGCTCAAATGTACTTGCACCCAACACCACACTCCCTGACACTGTAAACCCCCATCACAGTTATAAAAATTAAAATATTTATTTATTTTTTTAAATCCATGGTATAGCTGCCCATATTTGCGTGTGTGTGCACGGGTGTGCCCATTGCTTAGCTATAGTTAGCAATTCTGACATGGAAGAGCATAAGAAAGAATGTTTATGCTAATCACACCAAATTGCAAAAGCATAATGGTAGAGTGTATGCACAAAGAGGAGGCATGCACGGTTCGAGTCCCACCACTCCCCTTCTTATTTATGTTTTAAAGCAGTATTTGAAATAATACCAGACATATATATGATGAAAATATTAAAAGCAGTGAAATGGCCAATGTATCAGTGAACAAAATATATATTTTTAAAGGATCCAGATATATAATAGCCTGCCGTTAAGCAACGCTTTACCCAGCTAAACAGAGGTGCCCATAGTTTAATAGCGCTTTACCCAGCTAAACAGAGGTGCCCATAGTTTAATAGCACTTTACCCCGCACAATGTGTTTGCGCGGACGTGCGTGCCGTGCCAACCTGGGCACCGGGGAGCAATATACAGCTAAGTTTCTTAAATGCAGCCACACCCCCTAGCCTGTTTAGACAGTATTAAAATAAAAGAATGGCAAGGTTCGAACCCAGGACTCTGTGCATCAGAAGCAAAGTACAAAACCACTAAGCCATGACAACATAGAAGAAACATCTACTGTTAACATTCATATACTTACGAATGATAATTTAACCATTACTAAGCAGGTCTGCAGTCAGCCGAGAATTTTACAAAATGGCCAATCACAAAAAAGTGCGGGAAATGTGGCATATTTAAGCCCCACAGGCTGGAATACATGCCATAACTGATTGTAGCTCACATCTGCAGTTAGAATGTCTGGTGTCGGAGAGGGAACATGCTTCCGAGTGCAAGGTTGGGGCATCGAGGAGTCCAAATACATGGTTTGGCTCCTTGTCCACCATCACGAGACAAGACTCCTGCAGGGCCAGTTCCAAGGGACGGAGTACAAGGCAGAGGCTTGGAACCGGTTAGCTCATGACCTTACCAGTGCCACAGGTGTTCCTCGGACTGGTGAGCAGGTCCGTCACCACCATGCAGACCTGAAGAGACGAAAGCAGGACTGCCTGAACCAGTGGATGCGGGATGCCCCACAACTGAGTATGTAGCCATGGAATTCAGTATGTAAGACTTAATAATAGAGTATGTATAATGGATAGGTATGTCTCAATATCTCTTCATTTACTTTACAGCTGCAGGTGACTGTGCTACGAATCAGCAAGCCTATGCTGATAGGCTGCTAAGGCTGCGCCACCAGGCAGGTTAGTGATTATTCTGCATGTATTGTTATATAAAATATGGGAGAGAGCATGAAAGAAAGTGTTGTAGTCCAATAAAACAGCCATAAATTTGCCTTAATAAGTCCTCTGCATGTAGTGTCAGATAAAAACGTCAGAGAGGCAGAAAAAGAGTGCAGTAACCCATTAAGAAAGGTAACATATGTCTGGAATAATATCTCTGCAGGCACTGTCATATAACATAAGTGAGCGAGCCTGAAAAAAGATTGTTCTAACCTATTAATAAAGGTATAATATGTCCTGAACATGTCTGCCATATACACCGTTAAAACAAATAAAGGAGTGAGCCTGTGGAAAAGTGTGTAATGTCATTAATAAAGGTCTAAAACCCAGAGTGTGTCTGTGTCACAGAGTCTGAAATGTTGTTGTACCCTTGCATTATACAAACAGTACTGTTTGAAAAGGTGCTGACAACCCAGAGTTATGCAGTCCCATATAAAGTGGTTGATGGAAGTGCTAGTAGCTGCGAAACATATATACAGTCCACAATAGTCATTTACTGGCTGGCATGAATAAGTAAACCTGGCACACATGTAGCATGCCATTTTTCCCCAGAAATGTGAGTGTGTGTCAAGAAATGCAGAGTTCTGTACATATCGAAGTGAAAATGTCATGTGAAAACATCCCGGATATGTAGATAAAGAAATATAAATGCAATCAAGAAATATGTAGCAGTAACATCTGCATTCTGGACAGTTAGTATGTCAGATATAGGTCAGGCATATATTGAACTAGCCAAACCCATGACACAACCTAATGTATGGTGGCAAGTGTAATAATACAGGTAGGGGATATACACTTGCAGTCACTAGGAATGTAATGTAGACTAAAAGGTCATTATAAGATGTTAACCGAGGTTTTTTCTACACCCTACTGTATGTGCATAAACCATGCAATTCCACACCTCAATGGGTATGTGTAATCTTAAATATTTGTTGGGACATATGTCCTATTGTTCTATAAATATTTGCATTCACGTTGCCGCATGTGCCCTGTTTAAACATCACAATCATGGTGGCCTTTTGCTACCAAACATCCCTGCATGCTGTTGGAATAACCACTGTGGTTCAATATATGCATGAGTTATGCTTGCTATTCAACTGTTGTACCCTTGGTGTGTTGGGTTAATGGGAATATTATTGCATGCTGTTACTACTAATCTGGAATGCTGTTTTGCTTATGTTGTAATTAAACACACCTAATCACAGAACGTATGGGAAGGCCGGTCCCAGCGGACGCACCTGTCCCTCCTCAGCCGGCGAGTGCACCTGGCACCAGCAGGTCTGGTGCCCAGCCCAGGCTCCCCTCCTCCATTGGTCCTGTGCCACCTTCGGGTGGAAGTGCTGCAGGGGATGGGGCTCATCCTCCCGTGCAAGTGTGGGCGGAGAAGGGCCACCTATCACCCTTCGAAGGGTCCGGACTGTGGTGCGTAGGGAGATCCAGCGTTCAGTCACTGATCCCTTATGCCAGCTTGAGGCAAGAGTGGCGCATCTCTCAGGTGAGCCTGCCCATCCTATTCAGCCCCCAGCACAGCCACCCTTGGGTGGGCATCTCAGTTCCACTGTTACCATCTGTGGGCTCATGGGCTTGCAATTTCCAAACAACCTTCCCCGTCAATTGTGTTCACCCACCCCATGTGTCAAATTCCCCCCTGTATGCATCTTGTTTGTCTTATCTGTTTACCTCCCCAACTTACCTCCCCAAATATACCTACATCCCCTACCTCACATTCCACTCTCACCTGAAAAAATAAAAATAAAAAAAAGGGCAATCTGTTGCCACAAAAAAATTACACCCCATACATAGCTGCCCATTTCGCACACATGTCCGCTGGACATGTAAACTGATAATTCTAATTGGCAGTAAACATACTCTGTTGTCCTCACCCCTCTCTCAGGGGTGGAAGGTTGCAAATTTCATACCAAATTATGAACATATGCACAGCTGTTGCTGGTAAAGAAATGGGCAGCTATGGGCCTTCCCTACACCCTTCCTGCACATCCCAGCTGGTTTCCCTACTGTCTTTCCCTCTTTGTGCCCCATTTTTCACCACTTTCCTATCTTCCCGTTTTCTTTTCTTTCAAAGAAATTAGCGTGGGGGTTAGCGGGAGTAAGCACTTTTAAGCAGTAGTTAGCGGGGGAGCGCGAGTGTGAGTTTTTGTGCGCTTAGCTAAGCATCGCTAAGTGTTGCGCAAACCCGCGCAAACCTGCTTACAACTGCTTAAAAGTGCCTTAGTCACTCTGTATGACATGGCCCTTGTATTGCTCAGCAGCAAAATAAAATACACCTGTCAGTCTCAAACCCCAGGCCTGGGGCTCACTAGTCTGCATGAAGTACCACTACACCACAACAGATATACAATAACTTGGTGCTGAAATAAATATATCATGCATTACAATGAGTGAATGTAAAGGGAGAATAGGAATGGCAAAACACAAATCATGTTCTGTGGCCCTTAACCAGCAAGTGTTGTGGAATTGCATGACATGACTGTGAAAAGGGAACCAGCCATGCTAGTAGGGAATAATTTTACAGTAGCACCTTACAAACCCTACACAGTATCAGAGTATGATAAACACTGGCATATTTGAATAAGTCAGAGGCCAGACCTCCCAACTGTGACTGGTTTACATGGATGTCCCTGATTTGCAAACAAATGTTAGCTGTGCCCCTCAGACTCCCTGTAAAATGTAGTAACAATAAGCAGAAAGGTGGG